>NW_026623413.1:1347825-1393593 GCF_030028575.1 Malurus melanocephalus | reverse complement strand
CCTGCCAGCTCTGAGCTGAGAGTATCTCCAGACCTGCCAGACTGTGTAAACCATAAGCTGCAGGACAGGAGGAAGATGAGTTGACCTGGGGCTATGCTTTAGAAGGGTGGGAGTATAAAAGGTGAAATCATTCTTCCCAATGCCAGGAAAACTGGAAGCTGGCACCCACTGGAGTTTTGGCATGAATGTGGATTTTGGCACAAAAYACTTCTGTAGTACYTTTGTTGTCRTGCAAACCTTTAGGATTTAGCTTTWAWCACAGGCTGATATTTGTTTCTGTTATTGCAGATATTGCCATGTGATATCCAGTATTTTTGGCAATGAATAAAGGCTCTGTAAGAAAAGCTTCAGGTAGAAAACCACTGACATCAGCTTCCCAGACGTCTCATCCAATGTCACCTGTCAGTTCTGGTGCCACATCTCCACATCTTAGCCAACAGACAACTCCAGCTGCTCACAAAAGCATGGAGCAGAGGCCCCAACAACGGGATATTTCAGCAGAAAATGTTGGATCTGCTTGGAAGTTTCARAAAGGTATTGTACAATCAATAATACTGGTATCAAAGTAGATACCACAAGCATTAAAAGCCAGTGTTGTGTGAACTGTATGATTTAAGATGTGTGATCTGTTGAAAAGTTTGAAAAAATTGTTTTCATGGTTTTTTTTTGGTACACAAATGCAGAAATGGGAGTAATGAAAGCTGGGGAAAATAATGAGACTTTTACTCCTTCCTGTACTGCTAGAGGGGATAATTTTCAATGTTTTCCCAGTGTTCAGTGTAAAGAAAAAGACTAACACAAAAATCACCAATTGTTCCACTACTAAAGGTAGTTTTCTGTTTAATTTCAGGTGAAAATGGTGTTAGCCCAGGAGTTAAGTACATAACTGAACCCGTTATAAAGAGTCTGTCAAAACAGCAAAATTTGGCTTTTATAACCTCACTGAATCTTTCTTCCCCGAAGGATGGGGACAAGAAATTTAAGGTAAGTTATTGGAAATAACTGGAAATTGAACCATGTGTAAAATTAATTTTCATTGATTTCTTTTTAAGGTTTCTTTTTAAGTGGATGTAAGCACTCTAATTTTAATAGCCTAGTTCTGTAACCAACTCCTGTTTAAAAGAAAAAGGTAATGGACACTTGAGCAAAAGAAAAGATTTGATTCATTAGAATGATGTTTAAAACCTATTAATTCATGTAATTTTTTAGCTCTTAGATTGTGCTGATTTGGTTGGTTTTKGGTTTGTTTTSTTTTTGTTTTGGTATTTTTAAWGAATAGGTGGYTGTTAAAATAGAAACACGACTTTCTCTTTAAAAAAACCCAGGCCCTGCAATGCTAAGGGGTTCATTTTCTCTTTTTTTAGTACATAGAAAATTTGGAAAAGTGCTCTAAGCTAGAGGTACTAAATCTTAGTAACAACCAAATAGAGAAGATTGAGAAGTTGGATAAACTGCTGAAGCTGCGGGAGCTCAACTTATCTGGCAACAAAATCAGGTAAGAGGAAACACCAAAGGGTCTGGAGAGCCCACCGTCAATAAAACTGATTTTCTTTTCCTGTTCAAGTGAATTCTCTCACAAGTGAACACTTGAGGTGAATTTCCCAGTTGTATGTCAAGACTAACAAGCTTTGAGATCTTTTTAAAGGAACAAGCTCTGAGGTGTAGAAGTATAAATAGTTCTGGGAAGTGCTGTTGGTATCCCATGGTTGTGGTTTAATTTGTTTTCCTTGGAAACCAAGCCAGAAGTGTGGGTTTCCAGATACCACAATGAAGAGTGGGYAATAACCCAATTAAATGCATTAAAAAATAATTAAACTTTTACTGTTTGTTATTACAGGTAATAGAATAAGTTTTCTTTTAGGAGAGGAACCTGAATAGGCTTGATCAGGCAGGTCAAAAACTCCCTAAATTTCTTTTGAACTCTGTGGAGAGCCTGGTGTCTTGTTTGAGTGGTTTTAAAGTGTTGAAGGGTAATGGTTCATGCACTAGCAAAACTCTTAATTGCTTTCAATTTTTCTATCCATGAATTATGATCTTTACTATTATGAAACTGCCTTTGCAGCAGAGGAGCTGCCATTTCAGTAGAGACGYTTACAATGGGAAGTGAGTAAAACCCCAGAGTTTCTACACATTGCATTCACACAACTTCCTCTCTCAACAGGAACTGAAAAGGGCATGGTAGCTTTTAGCTGCTGTTCTGTTTTCAGAYTTTGCTTATGTGTGGTTCATATATACTCAAAAAATAGTCACAAACACACATTCTGCTGTACTTTGTTATAATGCTCATAGTTTACTTAATGTTCACACATAGTCATAAAAAATGCTCAAGTAGACCAAAACCTAGCATGGCTTCTTCTAAAGTTTTAAAGAAAACATCAAAAAATGTAGTTCTTCATGCTGTCAGTTTACAGTTGATCCTTCATTTGTGTGGGGAAATACCTCCCCCTAAAAAACTTTATTTTGATTCATCTTTGTCCKGTTACGTTCTCAAGAGAAAAAGAAGATATTTTGTATCTTCAATTAAATTACCACACATTAACATAATGTTAATATTAAAATGATGATATGCAAAAATGAGGGTTTTGCTACAATGACAGAAAATGCTGTGATTTWTGGTCTTAACTTAGTACTTGTAAGTAACTCTGGTGTAATTTCATTTGAATTATACATGGCAGTAAATAATGGTTTTGCTGATCTGTTGGTTATTAATTGTGACAGATTTTGGTTTAGTTTATTCATAATCTTCAGTTTCACTTTAAATTTGCTGTGGTTCATGACAAATTATGTTTTTCTTTTCATTTTCAGCAAAATTGAAGGCATAGAACATCTGCAGAACCTACAAAAGCTGAACCTGGCAGGGAATGAGATTGAGCACATTCCTGTGTGGGTTGGGAAGAAACTGAGATCCCTGCGGAGTCTTAGTTTGAAAAGGAATAAAGTGTCCTCAGTAAGTGACTCTAGTTAGGAACAGGCATTGTTCAGAGCCTTTCCATGAAGTCAGCTGGGGAATTTACATTGGTTGACTTACTCTGAGTAATTGCTGAGTGTCTTTCCACAAAAGTCTTTTCTGAAATGCAGCAGTTGGGAGCCTAATAAAGTTATTTATCAGAAAGATTCCTTTTGTGCCAGGTATTAAAGATGCAAACCTGTGTATTGTGTTGTTTTGGAAAGCATAAGTGTTCGGGAGGTTACACACCCACAGATCGTAGTGGCTTCACATTTCCAAACTAAAGCTTGACTGCATTTATCCTCTTTGCAGTGGCATTTTTTATAAAGGAAATAATTTGATTTTAGGAAGTGACTTTAGTCATAGTTCTGTGTATTTTTAGATTTTTAGACATTACTCTTTAGCATAAATATTAAGCTAGATCGTTTAATAGAAACGTAACATAAAACATTCTGCATAACCAGAAATTCTCAAATGGGGGTTGAATTGTTCTTGGAAGGATGTCTAAATCATTGTTTTGTTTCTCTTTGATTTAGCTCCATGATATAGCTAAACTAAAGCCTCTGCAAGATCTCACCTCTCTGTTCCTTGCTGAAAATCCAGTTGCAATTCTGCCTCACTACTACCTGTAYACCATATTCCACCTGAGAGCACTGGAAAACTTGGATGGACAGCCAGTG
This sequence comes from Malurus melanocephalus, assembly GCF_030028575.1. Taxonomy (NCBI): domain Eukaryota; kingdom Metazoa; phylum Chordata; class Aves; order Passeriformes; family Maluridae; genus Malurus; species Malurus melanocephalus. The sequence goes on along the minus strand of NW_026623413.1, from coordinate 1,389,966 downwards.
ACAAACCATGACAGGCAAGAAGCTCTGGAAAGGTTTAATTTAGGTAATAATATGCTGAATCTGAAATGAATGACACAACATTTAAATTTAGGAAGGAAAAGGTTTTTCTATATGAATGTTTCTCTGATTTTGTTTTTCAGAAGAGATAGAAAAATTAGAAAGGGAATTGGAAAACGCAGCAAAGGAGATGGAGAACCTTAAACTTAACCAGTCCAAAGTGCTTGAGCAACTTCAGCATCAGGATGAGCTCAACAAATCACTAATGGAAAAGGCTTTGCAGCAGAGACAAAGCTTTGAAGACCTACAAAGGGACCTGGGCACCAAAAATGAACTGGTAAGGTAATCATTGGCACTAAGGAAGTCTTTGGACACAGAGTTGTCAGTGGGAGAGTTCAACAGGCTGGAGACTTATTTTTAAAATTGTTGTGATTATTGACCAATGGTTCTTCAATATTCTTTCTCTGGAAGAAGTAAGTATATTGAACAGCATTCAGTATCACTTTTGTGATTTATAGTAACTTCTTTGTTTCTAGTAATTATTTATGTATTTCTATTTAAAATTTGTGAATTGGTAAAAGGTTAAGCTGCTAAATTACTGTTGTACTGAATATGCCTGCAATGGTCAGACTTCCAAGTGCTGCTGCAATAAGGGAGAWAAWKGRWWTYTTTWARGRMMCAAGATGTGCACMCAAGTTGTACATYAGTAATARCTCCTGATTATTATTTTGGGTAATGTGCACCTGTRTATTTGTATTTTATCCACATCATCCTAAAGTCTCATGTTTGAGTGTCTTGGTAGCCATAAAATGCAAGAAAAGTCCTCCTGATTTGGGAGTGCTGGGTTGGAATGACCCGATCAAAACTTAATATATGGATTTTATCTTTTAGCCTTATCCTCTAAAATTTTATCCTTCAGACTCTCTGGACCTGGTACATCTATATCTGTTTCTTCTCTGAACACACACACTAATCAMCTTCTAAAATGTACTTTTCAGCATAGTGAGATGTAGCAGCAAATACTTAGCAGCTTGAACCCACTCTTRTCCTTTGGATGACAAACTTGGCTCACTTCTGTCTCCCTTTAGCTGGTGTCTGGGTTTGTCACAGTCCCCTTCCTGCAGAGCCTTTGTTCCTCACTCAAGGTAGCCCCACTGTGCTCCTGGTTGTTTTTATTTCTAGGATGTATTTGCACGTTCCCTGAAGTAGCAACATCAYAATGAAATTTCTCAGTGAAACTTCATATTCACTGTGGTTTGAAATACAACTTTCTTGATATTTTTCCCCTTTTCTCTGAAACCAGYTAATTTTTGCATGACATTTATCAGKTTTTTAATTCCYTCTTTAAGCCTTTCCTGCTTTATTTCTYTTCCTCCATTAGTCCTGCTTTCTGCTGTCTATTGGAATTGTGCTGCATGTTCTCCCTCAGGTATTCAGTGTGAAAAGTTGATTTAAAAAGAAATCACATGATGGACCTTTGTTTAAAAATAACCTCAAAACCAATCTAGCACATGGTTATGCTAAAATTAAATATATAGACTTTGTACACTTGAGAATTGAGAGATTTTGCTTCTTTTACAGACCGTGTTAATAGTTCTCATGCTCACTAGTAGCAGTAAATATGTTTGTTATTTGGCCTAGATTTTGCTAAAGGATCATACCCAAATTATTATTTTATCCCAACTTAKGTTTAAAAATAAACTTGTCACTTCAATGTACATAAAGTTAAAAGGCCTTTCATGTGATCATTTGTATTCTATTAACTGTGGGGCTTTTGTCTCCTCTTAGTCACYATTGTACCTTGTAATAAAATTCCCCTTTGTGATATTCCTGATCCAAAATTGTGATGTGAGCTTTGTTCCYTCATTAATGGCTGTGCCCTGCTCTCTGTAGAGCTGCCATGTGTGTGACAATGGTGACACTGCAGTGAGTGACACTCACAGGGTTTTGTGGTTTCTCAGCTGAAGCAGAAGACAGTGGAGCTCACCCGGGCTTGCCAGAAGCAGTATGAGCTGGAGCAGGAGCTGGCCTTTTACAAGATCGATGCAAAATTTGAGCCCTTGAATTATTTTCCTTCAGAGGTAATAATTTTAAAATCACAGATCTTTTCATTGTTGTTTCCCTTGGTATAAAAAACTGTAGTTTTTCTATACTTTAATAGATCCTGCTTTATTCAAGGCCCAGCCCCTGTCATACTTGCAAACAAAAATTCCAGAATGAAATCCATAAGAGACGTAAGGATCGGTAATCATTGACTACAATTAAGTTATGTCTGAGTAAAATTTAAGTGCAACAATGTAATAGACTAAATATGATCTAAGTAAATTTATTATACTAAGRAAAAGTTCCTTTTTCAAAAGACATTTGCAACAAACTGGTCACGTTCCAACTGGTTTTGCTTGGTTTTAATTCCCTTATAGTGACATTCAAGGCCAAAAAAGCCAAGCATAATCTGTTTTCTTCTAATTCTTCTGATTTCAATTTGGTTTTCCTTTTTATGCTTGATAAGAGTTAAATGTATGTTACGAGTTGATTGCAACCATAGTTCTGAGATAAAGACATTGCTTCTTACATTTCAGGAGGTTGAACTTGATAATGTACCTGGTGAAAGCCCCTACATTGGTAAGGCCAGGTACAAAAGAAATATGTTTATAAGGGAAGGCTACATCACTGACAAAGCTCAGCAGCTGCAGGTTGGAAAAATTCAGCAGGAGGATGTTGACTCCTGTAAGAAACCCGAGCATCTCCAAACTCTAGATCAAATACTGCAGGAAAAGGAAGAGAAGATCAATTCAGGTAAAACATTAATTTTTATCCAAATAAAAATATGTATATCAATGTGGGTTATTCCAGTGGTTACATGCTTTGACACAGGTTGGTCATAAGAACAGAAACTGTTTCAGAGGCTGCAAGTGCTGTGGCTGTACTTGATGCATTTTTGTGTCAAAACTCCTACAGTTTATAGCTGTTACTTTAAATAACTCAGGATGAAAGCATTACATGTTATTGAAAACACAGTTCTAGGCAGTTTTCATACTTCATGCATGAATTTAATCGTGTAAAAGTCATTAAAAGGACTTTAGACATGGTTTTTAAGGAGCCAGACTGCATTAACTGTGATTATCACTGTGTTAATGCTGTGCTGTGTTCACAGAAGCTGTGTACCAGTGTTATAAACAATATTATAATGTATTTTGTGGGTTTGGTTTTGGTTTGTTTTGTCTGCAGCACAAAGAAGATTAGAAGAACTGCARAGTGAAATTGGAGATGCAGAGCAACAAGTGTTGAAAGTAACAGGGGAACTGCAACAACTGGAGGATGCTCTGGCTCAGAAAAAAGTAAGTTGTWCCATGAATAGCAAGGGAAGGTGTTTGAAGCAGTGTTGATGTAAGAAAATACAACCTTTTCTCCCCATTCTTACAAAAACGCAGCTGTACAGACATTAATTTGTTTGTCAAGCAACAGAAAAGTCATACAGGTTTTAGAGAGCTTGTTTATGAATCACTTCTTAGAGCTGCAGTTAATGGCATCTGAAMGTGTTCCATGTGTTGCTGTTGATTTATTGCTGACATTCCCCAAAACCCTGGGGAAGAACCTGTGCAGCTGATAAGCAATGTGGCTACAGAACTGGCAGCAAGAATGAATTTATCAGCATTAAACTAAAACAGCATYTTCCACTTCTTTAATTGTCATTAAATATTGCTATTTTTGGTTTTTAAACTTGCCCAAAAATCAGTGACCAGGATCTTCWTTATTTAGATGTTAAATATGTCCTTGATCAGCTGTGTATTTCCAACTCACTCAACCTCCTAATGCTGTCTCCAGATATCCCAGGCCAGCAAGGAAGCAATTGAACAGCAATTGAGTGAAAGGTTACAAATCCTACAGGAGCTACGCAAGGAAACCTTGGAACTGGAAAAACAAATAGAGAAACAGAAAAGAGAAATGGGGAAAAATCAGAAAGAGCTTGAAGACTTGCAGAGTTCTCTTGGTTGTGTAAATCCTGAGGATCCAAGACATGTAAGTAAACCCAGAATCTGAAGTTTTAATGTATTCATGCACTGAGGAGTGGAGTAAAGGCAGCTTTTACAGGTGACCATTCACTTGTGGCTGTTTCATGAGTTAGATATTCTTTTGCTATTTATCAAAATCATTAACTTGTAATGTAAAATCAACTCTTCACAGTTAAAAACAATCCCTCCAAACCAACCTGCTTTGGTAAAACACTTGAACAACTCATTTTCCCAGCAKTTGCTGTACTGCATGTTAAGAACRAAATCTTTATGCTTTGCACAAACATGCTGTGCAGAGCCTTGGAGACAATTTCTGTGCAAGAAATCCTTCATGCATCTTTTTGTGGAGTCTGGCCTTAAAGATTTTTAAGGTCTGTGTCTGGCAGTGCTTGTCCAGCCGGTTTGGTGGGGATTGATGGCCTTTCTCTGCTGTCACATACAATCCTGTCAGTCCTGAGAGAATCAGAGGTCACATCTCACAGGGCTGGGGTGCCAAGGAAAGCTTGAGCTTCTACCTGACTTTATGATCTCCAGGGATGCAGGACTTTTTCTGAGTTATTAACTGTGTTCAGGTACAGAAAACATACAGAAAAACTTACAGAAATTGAACTAAACCGAAACTGAATTACTAATAGTGCTTGGAAAAAGCTTGTATCTCTAAATGAAAGTTTTTCAGGCCAGCTGGATGCTTTAAAGTAAGCAATGAWAGAATTTTTATGCATCGCTCCGTTTCCAGCAGAGCACTCAAACACTTTTTAAAAAGCTCTTTTGTGTTATTRAGCTTTGGGTGGCAGAAGGGCCGAGCGGAAAGCTCCCAGGGGATGGCCGGGCCCGGGGCAGGAGCGAGCCCGGCCCTTCCCGCGGCCGCCCCTCGCTTCGAATCACAACACAGGAAACGCCGTGCGGGCCAACGGCCGGGAACGGGCTGGGAAGAGGCTGGGAACGGGGCCGGGAACGGGGCTGGGAACGGGCTGGGAACGGAGCTAAGGCGCGGCTCCAGCCCCCGCCCCAGACCCCATGGAGTCTCCGCTCAATTCCTGTCCGTCCTGAAACTCCCGGTGCTTTATTCAAATGAATTCCCGCTCAGGGGTGGGGCGTGCTGCAAGTGCTGTCTCAGGAAGAAAAGACAAAGGCAAAGCTGTAAGTGTTCGGGGACCTGTGGCTTTTTGTTTCTTTTTCAAGCTGCATTTTTGGTGCTATTCAGCAGCTGCAGCAAAATGGCTCAGCGGTGGCAGCTCGGTTTGGGTTTTACTTGTTGAAATTTCCTTTCTGAAAGCTGCATGGCAGTTTGTGTTTAGCAAGGTGACAAGTTGAACTGTGCTGATAGGGRTGTTTAAGTTAACTTCCGGTTTAATCCGTTAAAAATACAAAAAGCTTTGGTTTTATCCATTTACTTTTGTTATGGAAGCAACTTTGTAGGTGTTCTTTTTTCTGAGAACTCATGTTTAAATTTTCTTCTGCTAGCTCAGTTAACTTCTTTTTGAGTAGTACAAAAACATGCAGATAATCATGACAGTATAATTCTTCATTTTCCAAAGTTTCTGGCATTTGGTTTGTTTCTGAGCAATTTCATACCAGTGAGAAACAACACTTTATTCTGTTGATAACCAGTAAACAGCTGAAACAATCAGCTAATTCATACTAAATGCATGAAGTCCTGGCCAAAGTCTGTGTGAGCTGTGTGATGTATCTCGCAGAAATATTTTAATAAAATAAGATTTACTTAACAATATTTACTTAGTAACTGTAAAGTTTGCCTAACTACTGTTCAGTATTTTCCTTCAAGTGCTGACCTGACATGTTCTAAAGCATCATCTGCTGTGGAGGCAATGCAGGATGACAGGWTTAAAGGTTCTGGGAGAAATCATGTTTGTTCTTGACTGAGAGAGGAAGTGGTAGAACAAAATGTAAAGGCTAGAAGAAAGATAGTAGCCATGAGTAATAATTTATAAATGCAGGCTTTATTCACCCTGGGCAGGGGGGAGCCTCCAAACAATGCTGTTAGTCACAGATTGTGCTTATCTGGGGTCCTTTGTGGGGCAGGAGTGAGGAAAAATAACAAGTAACAAACCCCAAAGCACCACAATAGTGCTGAGCTTGTGGCTTTTCTTGCTGATGGTGAGAYACTGCAGAACTGAGACAAAATCCTGATTCGATTTTTTTAAATCTGTATTGATGTCCTGCTTTACCTTTCAAACTGTTACTTGACAGGCTCACATGAAAGCTCAAAAAGCAAGTAAAGAGCAGCACCTTGATATAATGAACAAACATTGCCAGCAGCTGGAGAGTCGCCTGGATGAGATGCTCTCCAGGATTGCAAAGGAAACTGAGGAAATCAAGGACTTGGAGCAGCAGCTCACTGATGGTAAACTTTAATTTTTGTCTTCAAGGATTTCTTTTATTTAAGACAATGTGACAAATGAACTGAGGATTCACTTTGATTTATCTTTGCTTAAATGATGCAGGAATGCACAAAGAGCTGCATTTTCATTTTGACTCTCTCAGTGGTCAGGTTAATACAATAATATTGGGAATCCTAACCTTAAAACCAGTTTTTTTCTGCTTGAATTCTAGGTATTTGTTATTACTTACTCCAATAGCAAACGGTTTAAACAAGATGAAGAAAGGCAGWTTGGTTTGTTTTGTAAATAAATGTGACTTCTTAGCTACCTCAGATTCATTYTGCATTTCTGCAGGTCAAATAGCAACAAATGAAGCACTGAAAAGGGATTTGGAAAGTATAATCACTGGATTACAGGAATACCTGCAAAGTGTGAAGTATCAGGCAAAACAGGCCAATGAGGAGTGTRAGAAGTTACAGAAGGAAAAAGAATCTTTGCTGGGAAGATTGGCAGATCTGGAGGAGGAAAAAAMCAACCTGGAAGTKGTTGCCATGGATGCAGAAAATATGAGAAAAGTAAAGCCTAATATCATTTCCTAAATTCAAGTGTCAATGAGTAAATTTGAAAAAAATAAACTGGTGATCAGATTGAGACTAGGGAAGCACAGTTCCTCAGACAAAATAATTTTTGATAGGGTAACACACCTCAAGAACAGAATCTGGCCTTTAAAACCAGTTGCACGAGACATTCAGTGAATATATGCTTTATGGGAGATGCCTCAGAAATGTAGGTTTTACCTTTCACACATCACTAGAAATGGATTTGCAGGTTACACTGTGGGGAATGGCATCAGTGGAACCTCTGACACTGGCCAAGGGTGTGTGTTAGCACAGGGACTGAGGGAGCTGTCTGGGTACAAACAGTTTTATAGTGAGTGAGGAGTTTTATAAAAATCTGARTTCCTGGGGCTATTGTGTATCACTTCCAGCTCCATCTTTCTAACCTGAGTGTGGATTTTGGACAGTCAGAGTGTCATCATTGACCTGCAGGTAGAAATGTCACCACCTTCACGTTCCAACAGAGTTCAAAGGGCAGTGAGGCAATGTGCTCTGAAGAAATTCTGACCCTCCCAATGTACATCTTTCTAAAATGGATCTAAAATTCCAGGAAATTGCAATGCTGGAGAATGCACTCCAGGAGCAAAGAGAAATAAATGAGTCCCTTCGAGATGCCCAGGAGAAGGTCAGCACCTATGAGGCTGAGCTGGAAGCCCAGTTAAGAGAGAGGGATGCTGAAGCCAAGCAGCAAAAAGAAGAATTTGAAAGACTGAAACAACTCAGCCAGGTAAAAGCAGAAATTTAATGTTATCTAGCTCAGKACACCTCATCTCCAACATTAAATTACCAACAATTGCTGATTTAGCTGTGCCCCCCACAGAAGATGGGATCAGTTCACTGGGATTTATAATTTTGTTTTCAAGCAAGGTCCAGATGGTTTGCTTGGGGTTGTTTTCTAGGATCTTTTTTAGGTGCTGTCAYATTGTTACCGTTTTAAGAAATGCATCTGTTGTGTATTTGGGTGACAGGTTGGGGTTGGGAGTGGGGATATTAATCTGGAGGTTTTCTGATTTTATAGATGGAGCTGTCAGCCCTACAAGATGAACTTGAAAAAGAGAGACAACTGTTAGAGAATGCTCAGACCAAAGCACAACTGGCAGAGGAGAAGGAGCAACAAAATTACAAGCTCCTTTTGCAGTTCAAACAACTGCAGGTGAAGTGTTTCTCGTATTAAAAACTCTAGCTTTTCTTACTTGTGGATTAGTTTACTTACATTTGTGTGGATTTTGTCTTTTCTTTCTCTAGGGAGACAATAATTTCCTAAAACAACAGCTTAAAGATCTCCAGAATCAGCTCAACCATGCAGTTGGGAACTTAATTCATCCTGAGGATGTCATGGCATGTATAAATGAATTCAGGCAAAAGCTTCAGACAGGAGATGGAGAGATCAAGTGAGTAAAATAAAAGTACAAACTATGAGATTTKTGCATGTGAAAGGGACAGGACAAGAGGAAATGGCCTCARRTTGTACCATGGRAGGTTCAGATTGRATATCTGGGAAATTTTCCTCACTGAAAGCRTTGCCAAGCWWTGGAACACTGCTCAGGGCAGTGGTGAAGTCACCAGCACTGGAGGGATTTAAAAAATACTTAAATGTGCACTTAGGGATATGGGTTARTGGTGGCCTTGGCAGTCCTGGGGGAATGGCTGGATTTGATGATCATAAAACTCTTTTCCAACCTAACCTGAATTAATTGCACAGCATGCCTTCAACTTGCACTATTTTTCATTCATTATTTCAATATCTGCTATCACAATTTAAAATCCGTTTTCTGTCTTGGAACCTGGRTTGTTTCTCTTTCAGGTGTCCAGATTCAGCTGATGTTTTAGGGAAAAGCTTTGCAAGTCTGCAGAAAGAATTCAATGACATCCTTGCTGATGCTCGGAGAGAAAAAGAGAAAGCATGGGCTGGACAGAGCCAATTGCAGGAAGCAATGGCATCCCAGCAGGAAAAACTGGAAGAGCTACAGGAGAAATACAGACAGGCAYGTATCAAACAACAAAAGCAAGACAATTTCAGTTTAGTGTAAAAAACATAAATTGCAGCTATAGGATCAAGTTTCATTTGATGAAGCTTTGCTATGCTCTGTCCTTCATGTAATAGTGGAGTCTCATTTTATTTTTGATTAATAATTTTTCTGATTATTTGTTGAATTGGAATTTAGCCAGTGATCTGTCTCAGAGGCAACAAAGAATTTAATTATCACTAGTTATGAACCTTCCTGAAAGATCACTATGCATATCATTAACAAAATAACTGAGGCACTCTCTTCAAATGTTACAGTTACAGTGGCAAAGTGGTTACCTTTCCTTTCTGTTTTGATGCAAAGTATGCTGGTAACTGAATTTCCCAGAGGTTTGTTTCATTAAATCATTAAAACAGAGTGCCTTTTGATTGGGATTTTTTTTTCTGGTTACTGATTCTAACTTATTTCACTTGTAGGTTAAAGCTGAAAACAGGCAAAATAAGAACAAGGTCCATCAGTTACAGAATGAAATTCARCATTTGCATGAAAAAATAAAGAGCATGGAAGAGATTCAGGGCCTGGCTGACCAGCAGCTCCAGGAGGTRGATGAAGAAAAAGAGGCCATTCTTGCCCAGCTGGAGAATTTAGAGAAAAGGGTAAGAATGGGTGAGGGCAATGTCATACCAAGAGAAAAGCAGCATGGATGAAAGACTTAAAATTTTTAAAATTTACTATTTTCCTGCTTTCAGAAAAAAATAGAAGATGCCAGGGCACAAATGCAMATGGCGAGTCTGGGTAAGGAGCTGAAGCAGCTGCAGAGAGCAGTTGTCACCTCAGACAARCTGGCRACCACYGAGCTGTCCCTYGCTGCAAACCAGCTCAGGGCTCTGSAGGACACTGTGCTCACCATCAACCAGGAGAGAGCTGAGGTAAATCATGGAGAATTCATTAATTAATTGCTTGTTAATGCCTCTSTAGTGGGAGCAGTCCTGGTGTCTTTGAAATGAGCTTCAGAGCTTTCTTCTGTGCTGCTGCACAGGAGCTCTTGCTTTGGGTGGAGTTTGAAATACAGTGTGAATGAGAAAATTGGGGCATGGACAGGTGTTTCTGCTGTGGGAGGGAGGGCAGGGAGAGGATTTTAAATCTCTTATTAACTGAAAGGCAAACAGTAGATAATACATTRTTCTGTAGGACAGRAAAGCAAAAKAGARGRCTGGAAGTTTGTGCTTACACAAACTGAAAACACTTTTTCAAACTGGGAAGCACTTCTGGCTACAAAATAACATCTGCTCTGTAAAAATACTGTAAAGTTGAAGGAGAAACGGTATTTTACAGATTAGATCTAGAGTGCCAGAACAGTTAGGTGCTGATGCTTCTCAATGGTCAGCTTTTCACAATGACACATCTCAAGCCTGAGATATGTTCCTGCAAACTAAAACTCAAATGAAAATCTCAATTYCAGGAGATTGAGGAAGCCCAAGGGTTCTGTGATGAGGCAGCTCGAGCTTCCCAAGCTCTKGCTAGAGCAGAAGCAGAAATAGAATTGCTACAACAACTCCTGAAGGAGAAGGAAGAGCAAGTAGGTTGTTTGCTCTGTGTTATATGATAAAATATCAGTGAGTTTCTGAAAATGTCATGTTTAGATGTTCTTGCCCTGCCCTTTTCCCCTCAGGTTTTCTCAGATCACAATATTCTTCCTTCCCCTGATATCTGCCCAAGAACAAAATGAAGAGTTCACTGCCTGGAGTAGCTGAGTTTTAAAGAAAACCATCACCTGTTCACTTAAACACCTCTCTGGCCGTGGCTGAACCTCAGTCATGTGAAGGAATAGGAATAACAGCTTTGTGGCATTGAGTGGGAGCTTTTTCTGATTTAAAATTCTGTTTCAAATAGGTTCTGCATGAAATGGAGAAAACTGGTGAAAAAGCTGTTGCATCAAACACACAGAAGTTCGAAATTAATAAATTAAATGAGGCTATGGAGCAACAAAAAGCAGAGATTGACCGTTTGAAATGGTTATTGGATCATTTTGGGACAGGTAATTTCTCTCTTCTCTCCATTTCTTGCACAGAGACACAAGATTATTTTTCCCCATTTCTCACTGTTTGAGCYAAGAATCTGGAGAATAAAGTGTTGAGAATATCCTTCTGCACAGATTTATATAGGATATGTGTCAATTTTCATCAGTTTGTGCTTTTTACAGCTATTTAGAAAACACKGATTGTGCTCTGGGACATTGTCAGAGATCTGTATAAGGAAAAGGAGCAGCAGATACCTGAATTTCTATTTCTACAATCTTAAAACTTGCTAGTTTATATCTGTCACTGTATATACATTTAGTTTGTTTCCTCCAGCAATTAATTTTTAAAAATATAGTTCCAGATTAACTGGATAACAACAAGGGAAAAGTTGTATGCCATATTTATTTATGCTTTATGACTATAAAATTGTGATTYATTTCCAGGTAACAAAGATGAAATTGAGGCCTTACAAGATGAMATTGCAGCCCACAGAAATGCATTCTCACAGCAGAATGATCACACCACCAGCACAGAGCCACTGAAAAGAAAGGGATACTGGTATTATGTGCCATCATCACAGGTCAGGAATGGAAACTCTGTGATGGTTTATTTTCCTTGTGGAAAGCCTTTTGAGGGGGGRAGCACATTATAAACTTACTAGGATTGAGGGAAACTTAAGAACAAATATTTGCTGGTGTGTAAGAGAAATACTGAAACAAAACACCAACAAATGTAAAGCCTATTACTGTGGTTATAGGAATCCAGGATACATTGCGTTGGGAGACAACTGTTCAATGGGCAGTACTGAATTTAAAACCAATGTTGTTAAAATATATTTAGTGCTTTTAAAGCAGCATCATGCTTAGAACTGAGTGACAGCAAAGAATGTGTAGCCTGTTCCTAAAAAATCCCTAGAATGTCTACAACAAATCCTTTATTTGATGTGATTTGTCATTTCTAGATTAACACATGTTGTATGTTTTCTTTAGGCTTCAACTCCTGCTTCCAACAGCACCAAGGACTCTGGAGTGTGTTTGAGGTGCTGTGGCACATCCTCAGCCACGAGAGGGGGTGATCAGGACAGGCCCTGTGAGAGGGAAGACTTGCCCAGCCAAGGATATTGGGTTTATTCACCAGTCAGAAATAGGCTGTACAAATCAAATTCTGGCAAAGGTAAGGCAGTCTCAGAGTGTTTAGGAGCAGACTGAAGATGGGCTTGCTTAGAGTTCACAGAGAGTATTTTTGATGGGCGTGACTGAATAGAAGTGCTTGTTACTGTTGAGTAACTTAGTTTAACCAATGTTTATTACATTTTTGTCAATTAAGTAGAATTTTAAATGTGCATTTGAAGACTATCTGTGCTGAAAGTAATATTAACCATAATGTGTTTGGCTTTGATTTTTTTATAGATAGAAGAGTAAAAGAAGATGATGCAGGGAAGGCAGGATCTCCTGTTCCTGAAGCCTCTCCCTTTGCCCCACCCCCAGGCACAGTTATTTACACAGCCCTTCCAGATGGGGCCCCTGCACCTCAGGGAATGGGGGTTTATGCCCCTCCTCCTGCAGCAGCCACCACGAGTCCAGTTGCTCCTGGATCCATTTTCCATGGGCCACCTCCTGTGGGATCCCAGACTCTTTATGGCCCTCTGCCTGCAAACSTCACGGTGCCACTCGTTCCCCTGGGAGTGCTCCACTGCAATGTGCCTGAACATCAGGATCTGGTAAGGACCAGAGCTGCAGCTGCAGCTGGGACCCTTGGGAACTGACTGACAAATGGGTTAGAAAAAWATCCCTGCTAGGAAGGGTCTGGTTACTGTCTTTGCCTTCTGTAGCTGCTCCTGAGTGTCAGGAGGCATCAAACAGAAAATAGATCCYGATTCTGTTCTGTTCCCTGTATGCAGGAGAGTGAAATCTCAAGGCTGGAAGACACTGTGTGCTATTTAAAGTCTCAGAAGTATAAAGAGAAATGCTCAGAGGCAGCTGAGCACAAATACAAAAAAGAGGTTGAAAGATTGCATGAAAATATTGAGGAACTTGAGCATGAAAGAGAGGAGCTGGAACGTGAAGTGGCAGAGCTGCGCCGAGCAGCTCCGAAACGGAGCACACGCAGGTGGGAATATTGGGTGGACTGCACTGAAGGGAAGCATGTGAAAATACCTCAAACTTCTCCCAGCTAAAATCAGCTTTTTGACTCATTTACAATTCTAGAACTTCAAGGGGCTCCAGGCCTGTGGCATTTTTGTATTTTAATTCCATGTTTTTTTTATGCTTACCTCTTAGGGACTTTATTGACGGCTACACCGACAGCCTCCTCKCAGAGCTGCAGCTGGAAAGGTCCCTGCAGCAGCAGGAAGATGTTGCAGAGGAGATTGAATGTGCAGAGAAAACTCTGCTGAAACGCAGAGCAGAGCTCAGAGAGGCTGACAGGCTCCTCACAGAGGCTCAGGTGGAACTCGAGAGCACCCGGGGCAAGGTGAGTAAAGCCCAGACTGAAGGCAGAAAGATTTGAGGGTTGTTTTGTTTCTCTGGGCAGTTTATTTTCACATGGATGGAATGTATCGTGTCCATCTTTGATTTTTGCTGCAGACTAAAGAGACTCTTGAGAAGTACAATCGTGCCAAACACCGTTTGTCCTGCACTGAAATGGAGGCAGAGGAGCTGGAGCAGAGAGCTCAGGAAACAGCAACAAAACTTGTGAAAACAGCTCAGCAGCTCAGGTACACTGAGTGCTCTTGTGGGTTTGTGTCACACAGGGTGAGGAGATGAACTGGATTCTTTTGCTTTTGGAGAGGGAGGGTTAAAAGGTTAACATGAAAAGGCGTAAATGCTCTTTTAGGTTATTACAGACAGATACGAGGAGTTTGGAACAGCACAAGAGGGAGCAAGAAGGCATTTTGAAGGAAATCAACAAAATGGTGGCTGCAAAAGACTCTGAGTTGCAGTCATTAAACCAGAAGATAGAAATGCTCACTGACAGGTGAGTACTTTTAACAGCATAAACTGTATTAAATCAAATGTGACCTCCTCCCATAAGTCACTGCCTAAGATATTTTCCCTTCTTCTGACTCCTGTTTTTATCCTCACTCTCAGTCTTCAGAAGCTCCAAGGAGATATTCAACTTGCAGAAGGTAATGAGGCCCAGCATCTCGAAATCATCAGAGAAGCAGAAAACCTTGTTCAGGGCAGGAAAACTGAACTGGAAACACTGAAAGATCAGGTAAGGCTTGGCCTAACCCTGGGCTATCCCTTTTGTTGGAATTGACCTTTATCTCATGCTTATGTTCYGAGTCTCTCAGATACTCTTGTTCATGTGTGTGTTTAGCTACAAAAACAAAAGCTKCCACTGATTGTTCTGTTAAACTTGTGCACTGTAGATTTCTGCTCAGCAGCAAGAGCTCTTGTTCCTGGAGCAACAGATAAATCAGAGAACAGAAGAGCTCCGTGGCCTTGAGGACTGCCTTTCCCAAAAGAAAGGTCACCTCCAAGAAGCTCTTCGAGATGGAGAGACTGAAGCACATGAAAAACTTTGCCAAATAAGGGTACGTTTTCCAAATGAGTTTTCAAATCATTATAGCAAAAGAATTGAAGGATTGAAAACATTCCAGGAGCTTTCCATAAAATCAGTTTTGCTTTTTATGCCCTATGAGAAATAAACCATGCAAGTTTATGGTTCTGTGTGATGAAAAGCTTGGTCCAGATGCACAAATAAGAACTCCCCAGTTCTAGTAATTCTTACAGAATTGGTCCCTTGAGAACTAAATTACATTAAATATAAATCTCTGAATGACTTCCTGTTGCTGAGAGGAGCAGCTGCTGAAGGAGATCAGTGTGATCAGTGTGTGTAAAACACAACAGAGCTGCCTCAGTCTGTCCCCATCCCCATTTGCACAGAAAGGATTTGTATTTCCCTTTTGAAATCAAAACAAAGTATCAGGACTAATTACATTTTGTGGTGGATTTTCTTTTGTGAGGGCTTCTGGTCTGATTTTGTTATAAGCCCGGTTATTCACTTGAATGAGAGAGACTTGGAGATCAAAATCTTTGCAGAATTACTACTCCAAATCATCAACAAGCAAGACTTTAACCTAAATATTCTGTATTTTTTGTTTGTTAAACCAGATTTTATAAATACTTAGAACTTCTGTTTAAAAGAAAACTTTCGCTAATAATGGTATTCCTTGTAACACATTCTCACAGGAAATAAAAGTACTTCTGGGAGAGCTTAGTGTTGAGAAGAAAGACCTGGATGCCCAGATGAATGAGAAAAAAGCACAGCTTTTGGTCCTAAAGAAGGATATTAGAAAAGAGGAGGAAAATCTGCAAGGAATACTTGGACAGGTCACCAAGCATAAGATGGGTATGTGCCTGGATTTCCTGGGGTTTGTGCTCACTGGGTTCATCCTCATCCTAATCTAATAATCTCCTATTTATTTCACCTCACTAGAACTGAAACATGTGCTGGAAATGCTGGAGCTTGAAAAGAATGAACTGGAAGGTTTGAAACTACAACATGACCAGAAGGTCAATGAGCTGGAAAAGACTCAGGTTGCAGTTGTGGAGGTAAGAATTTCTTCTGTAGCTGGAAGAGCTGTGGTTCTCTTAAGCTTTGGGTAACAGTCCTGATGCTTTTAAATCTATCAGTTTCTAATCTGATTTCAGCTTATCACACAAAAGTCCTAAGTCTGCTTAGGCCCTTTAAAATAATGGGATTTTTTGGTGTTTGTGAGGGAGAGGAAGCACAGAAGCTCTTCTGTGGCTGTAGAATGATGGATGCTGGTTTTTTTAGAGCTTCCAGAGTCTTCTTATCTGGATTCTTAGTCCTCACTTKCAAAGAGTGAGTCTGGAAGAGAGTTTAACTCATCTGGATGATCTTCTCTAGCATTAAAAAAGTCCCCAAAGTACTTGGTGCCCTTCTATTGCCACCTTAACGTGGTCACCTTCCTCCATTAAATGCAYTCACATTACTCTGGCTGCAGCTGAGGATGTCAATCCTTGTTCTACATCTGGACCATATCAATGGATTTCTCACAGTGCCTGCTTTTCCTAGGAGAAATTAAAACTGGAGAATATTCAGAAGTTATTTCAGTGTCAGCAAGGGGAAGTGGATTGGCAGGAACAGCTCCTCCAGAAAAACCATGAGGAAAATGAACTCCTGGGCTCTGAAATGAGAACTCTGCAAAGCAAAATCGAGGCTCTGACCAAMGAGAAGGAGAAGCTGGAAGAAGATTCCAGGAATTTGGAGAAGAAGTTGTCACAAGCCAAAAGGTGGAGGAAATGTCTTTTTCCTACAAAGATCAAAAGGGTTGGGAAGTGCTCTGAATGTCTGTTGTAGTTCAAAATGCAACTCTAACTTGGAGGTGCCCAATGATACAGAATATGCAGTTCTTATGTTCTGTGGGGTTTTTGCTTTCAGCCTCTCTACAGCAGACTTAAAAATGTTCAGGAAAGGAGCTGGTGAATCAATAGCATTTTTTATATTCTGGTAATACCACAAGAAATGTTAGGAAAATTGAAGTGTGGCATCCTGGAACAAGACATTTGTCTTGCTCTGCCTGCTGGTGCCATCACCCCCTTGGGCTGAGAGGGTTTTAGTGACATTTTTAAAATCTTCACCAAGGATTTCCAGCAAACCAAGAATATGATTCTCTTTTTACAGAGACTTAACTGCTGCTGAAGACAGCAGCAGAACTGCACTGTCCAACAAGGAAAAACTGGAATTGAATGCTAAGAACCTGCAGAGGGAGGTGGAGCTACTGAAAAAGCAGAAGAAATCACTGAATGCAGAGATTGTTGCTGTCCAGGAGGATCTTCAAGGTAAAGATCCATTTTTGGGTTTAAGCTGTAAAACATTTTAAGGGAAGTTCTATTAAAAGACACTTTGTGACTGAACTATGTGATATTAAATGTGCAGCGTGCTCAGATGTCCATAGGCAGAAAGAATTTTACACGTTGAAAAGGTGGAAATTTTAGTAACTGTGTTTCTGTTGTTCACTCTTCATTTATAAAAAGAGAAAATTTCTGTGTGCTGGTATTTCAAACTGCTGATGAAAATCTCTTGTCACCAAATTCTTTTCTAGGGAAAAAAGAAGAACTGGAAACACTGAAAGGAGAACTGAATGGCTCAAGGCAGCAGCTTCAACTGATGAAACAGGTTGGTTTTAGTGAAAAAAAATCTGACCTGTTCATGTGGGCACAGCAGCTCAGCATCAGAGCCCTGCAGGGCTGAGGAGTAGGGGCTGCTTTATTTCTTTTTTGCTGAGTGTGGAGTGGATTTATTGGGTTTTAAAAAGATATTTTTAAAATAACCATCCAAATAACCAGCACATTCTGGCTCTGTGTGTGTTAATTCACTCCGTGGCTGGTTTGACTGGAAGGAACCCTGAGTGTGACAGTGACAGTGACAGTTCTGCTCTCTCAAACACAAACCTTTTGGGCTGGTTCCTCTCTCCAGCTCCTGCTGCCACGTGCTTCTGTTTTCCATTGCAGGATTTGGAAAACAGCTCAAAACAGCAGGAGGAGCTGCTCAGAAAGCAGGCAGCCCTGAAGGAAGAGATCCGAGARTGTGTAAGGAAACGAAAGGAATGCCAGGAGAGGCACAAGAGGAGGGAGAACCAATTGCAGCAGCTCCGGAAAAAGATTGAAGAGAAGGAAACAGAACTCACCCAACAGGAAGTGGTAATGAAGCCCCTGACTTGTCTCACTTCCTCCTGACCTTAAAAATAATTCAGGCCACAAAGTTTGAGGTGTGAGTTTACAAATAATCACAGAAGCACTGACTGGTTTGGCCCAGTTAACTTGGGTTGGGTGAGGAGTTTCAGCAGAGTGTTACCCTAAAGAAAAATGGAGGGAGCTGTTCTGAAAATGAGAGAGGCAAGAAAAATGAACATTTTCTGTCAGTAGGGACTGCTAGACTGCTGTTCTTTCCAGTTTATGCTGTTTTACTTTTCTAATGTCTCTTAGTGATGGTTTTGTTCTCCTTGAGTTGGTGCTGGTTCACACTCAGAGTGGGGGTTTTTGGCAGGTTCTTCGTCGCCTCAAACAAAACTCAGAGCATGAAGAAAAAAGACTGGAAGAATGTACAGCTAAAGTGAAGGATCAGAAAATCCTGCTGGAAAAGGAGCTAACAGATCAACACAAAAAACTGGAGCAGGCAATAGCAAAAGTCAGGCTGGCTGAACAGAACCTTGGGAAGCTGGAAGAGAAGGAGTCCCAATGTGCAGCTCTTGAAGAAACCATCAGAAAAAGCAGTAAGAGGCATTGCACAAATAACTTGTCACCATCTCTGGGGGCTCAGACTAATGGCACCAAAATATTTGTGTTTATCTTGCTTGGGTTCTTGGTGTTTGGAAAACATCTGCTGTGTATGAAGCGGGACAAGATACTGAAGTTGTTGCTAATCAGGATTTTTTTTTTTAATGTTCATTACAGAACATCAGCTTTCAGAAAAAGAAATACAGTTGCTACAAAAAGAAAGAGAAATAGAGTGTCTTCAGAATGAACTGCAAGTCTCCAAGTCTGAGCTAAAGCAACTCCAAGGTCAGATAGTATCAGAGAGGAGAGAAGCAGAAAAACAAATCTTGGATCTGAGAGAAAAACAGAAAATGCAAAGGATGGAGCTTGAAAGCAAACTGCAGGTAAGTCCTGGCTGAGGGGAGCAAGTTTGGGGATTTGGGTTATTTTAAACAGCAAAATGATGGAACACCCAGTTTTGTCATTGGAGGAACAAAGCAATGCATCAGCTTCCTGACCAGACTTGAGGCAACCATCTTCTGCAATTTAGTGCTGCTCAACACCTGAGTTACCCCTGTTCAATTCTGTTTCTTCCTTGAAGAAATTGGGGGATCTCTCAGCTCATGTTCTGTAGTGGATCCTCCCACTAAAAAGCATCTTTCTGCATTTTTCTAGGAGCACAAGCATGGAGATGCCAATTTGCAAAGTGACAGAGCCGTGACTGAGCACAGTAACTGCCCACAGGCCAAGCAGCTCGTGGAGGACCTGGGCCAGACCCATCAGGACCCCCAGAGCCAGGTAMAGCTGGGTGCCAAATCCAGGGAGCTGAGGCTTCTTGGCTTCCAGGCATGTTCATTTTGTGTGCTTTTGAATCTCTTCCTCCTATTGTATCACAGTTTAAAACACACCTAGAGGTGTAATTTATGCAAGTCACAAGGTGTTAGCCACATTCAGAGCTACTCAGTGGGCAATGAACAACTTGCCAGTGCCAGCCTGGGCTGGCTTTTTCTGCTTTTGATACTCATGTTAAATCTAAAGATTTAACCTTGTCTGAAGGACTCCTTCCAGTCCTTCAATAAATCCTTTATCGATTGTTTTGAAGCCCTTTAAAAACAGAGAAGAATGTTGTTGGCAACTGGAAAACATTTGGGAAAGGCCTGCAAGGCCAGAGTGTGGCRGGTTTAGATAACAAGTTGTGTCCTGGTAATTGGAATTTCCTGTTCCCATCTGAGAGGCTTCCCTGGCAGAGTTAATGTTGGAACCAGAGCTTTGTGACTGCTGGCTACCATGGTCCAAATGGAGCCATTTCCAGAACAGCCTGGTTCACTTGTGCAGGAAAAGCCCTCAGGACTGATGTTTGCAATGCAATTGTTCTGTGCTGCAGGTTAAAGCCCAAGACATGGAAGAGAGACAGAGGGAAATGGAGAGTGCAGCAACATTGCTTAACCTGGAGGTTGAAAACGAAATTAARATGGGGTTTAATTCTCCAAGCTCATCTTCTCTAGACCCGTTGGAAGATTCGGAAGCTTTTCCTGAGGGAAGTCTGCATTTTGAGTGGGATAATTCCTTCACTGCTGCTGACAGACAGCTCCTCTCTTTGGAAGACAAGTTCAGTATTTCCAGAGTCTTGTTACTGGTAAGATGCTTTGGCCAAGCAGCTGCTCCCAGTGCTGTGCTGGTTCCTCTGGCTGATTGTGCCTTTGTTTCCCAAAGGATGAGCAGTGGAGGGGAGAGGCGCTCCAGGAGAAGCTGCAGCAGCACGAGGACCGGCTGAAGGTGCCCCATCTGTCCCCTCACATCCTTTGGGCCCCTTCTAAACATGATCTAAACAACCTGGGGGAGTGGGGATCCTCCTCCAGCTCAGGCCAATYCACTCTGTAATGACCAGAGAGGAGCTTTGGGTGGGAACACTGAAAACCTGGCTGTAGCAAGRGTAATTTTAATTAGCATTTATTTGGATGTTGGACTATTCCAACAAGMTGCCCTCCTTTATGCCATCCTGTGGTATATCAGCAACATGAGAAAGGAATTCAGGAGCACCCATGATCCCTTTGTGGTCCAGGTTGAGTTAGAACGTGGCCATTCAAATGGAGCTTATTTAAAATAACTCCCAAACCCCTTTCCCCTGCCTGTGGGATGAGACTCAGCCCTACAGGATGGAAGGTTTTCCTTTCTGGGGTGCTGGCAGTGCCCTGCTGCTGTAGCAGCCCTGCTGTGTTGTGTTGCAGGCGCGGCTGCGGCGCTGCCTGGCCAAGCAGGCCGAGGTGCTGRTCCGGGGCAAGCAGCAGACAGCCGGGAGCCTGCACAGCCTCCAGCGCCGCCTCCAGCTGCTGGACASCCTGGTCAGCAGCTCGGCTTCAGAGTCACCCTACCTGCCCAGCAGCCCCAGCCTGGCATCTCTGCACAGTTCTTTGAATGTAACAAAAGCCCAGGTAATGTTCTGCTGGGGACCAGAGTTCTGATGTGGGGGGGTTTCATGGTTTTTCTCTCCCTGTTAGTTGTTTACAGCCATGAGCTGTCCCTCTCTGAGGCTGGGCAGGGCTTTTTGAAGGTGCTGATCACACCCTACCCCTACTCAGGCAGTGGTTAATGCCTTTGAAAAAGCTGAGCTTTCCTCAGCGTGGTTTGGGGTTTTTTCACCTTGTTTTATGCTTAAAATCCAGCATGCTCTCATTTTTCACTAAGTTGCAAATGTCTCTGGTACCTGAAAGCTGTCATTGCTCAGAGTTTCTGTTTTCCCCAGGCTCCTGTGCCAGGCCTGGCTGAGGTCCCCAGCAGCCCAGGGAGTACTCTGGGATCACCAGTGCTGCATTCCAGCTCCCACGGAGTCTCCCGGTGAAGGCCACAGGTGAGAGGTGGCTCCAGGCCGGTTCCAACTCCCTGAGACACAAACGCCTGCAAGGCTGAGGGACCTGTGGCTTCACAGAGCGTGCTGTCCCTTGGCAGTGACAGCATTCCTGTGGCTGCTGTCTGTTCTGGTTTAGGTTTGTGTGTCATGCAGAACAGTCTGGGTGAGAGCTGCTGGGAGCTCTCCTGGGACATGAGTTACTGCTGCATAAACTGTTGCCATGCCTGSTCTTCCAGGAACTTTCCTGGTTAAGCTGTTCAGCCCTGAGGCTGAACCTCTGTTACAGCTGGTTCCACACCAGCCTGGTACAAAAGTGTCCTTTTGTAATGGTTTCAGATAAAAATGTTACTTGAAAAGTGGCTTCTCTTTAAAAGAAGAGCCCAAAGCACATCCACAGCTTGAACAGGGGCCCTCAGGTGCCCTCTGAAGAGTTCTCCTACCTCACTGGGTGAGCCTTGTCTGAAAAGGCCTTTGCCACCACTCCCAAACAGCTGCTGCAGGGCCTGCTCTATGAAGGTTTTGTACAAGTGAGTAWGAGGTTGATAGAGGTCGGTTTGTTTTTAAAAAAGCTATTTTAAATGTGTATTTAAATACATGTCCAAACCAACCTCCTATTTAAGTGTTCAGCTAGTGGCCAGTTTCCACTTTAAAGAAACTTTGTTACAAGGCCTGATCTGTTGCCAAATGCACCGAGGTTTAAAATGCAATTATTTTGGATACTTTCTTAAAATAAACTTTTGTAATTGATGCTTTTGTCTGGGGTTGGTTCCAGATTCTTTTCCTTGAAGCTGTTCTCCAGGTTGCTGATCCTTTCACTGTGGTTCTGGAGCAGCTGCTGGCACAGCCCTGGGCAGTGACAATGCTGAGTGCTGGAGCTGCTCCTTGCAGGATGTGTCCACCTTTGGTGTATCTGCTCCTCTAACTCTTCCTGGCTGTTGGTTGAGTACCTCTTGCTCTTAACTGACTCCTACTTAGAGGAAAAGCCACTTTGTAAATCCTTCGGGCCCCAGGACAATGCAGAACAGGGGCTGTGCACTGGTTGTCCCAGCTCTCCACACCCTTTAGCATCAGTCTGTTGTGCCCTTTCTCATCCTCAAGATAAACCTTTTCTACACAGCAGCACCCAGCCATTGTCAGAGTTCACTGGGAACGACCACCACCCTGCCCTGCTTCCTTAAAGAACAGCTCTGGGCCCTGCAAAGCACTGGCAGATTCCTCTGGGAAACCCTGGAACGTTTGTATTATGCAAGGCCCATGGTAAAGGTCGAGCACAAATCCCAGAACCCCAAGGTGCCATCCCCTCTCAGAGATCCCACCCTCAGCACAGAGGGCCAGAGCAAGAACACACACCAGGGAGGTTTATCTAGATACAGGTACTTTATTTACAAATATTTAGATTAATAGCATTGTTACATCAAATGAGGAGTACAGCAGTCCAAACAGATCCTTTCTGTGACAGAAACAATAAGACCTACTGTAACTTACTCTGGGAGTACAGGTATTGCACCTCAACAAGCTGTAGTCATTACAACACTGACTTCACATCAGCAGCAGGTCGTGGTCCCTGGGCAAACCCTGGTGCAGCCTTGGGTTAAGCAGGATGCAGGAGCTGGAGATCTTGAACATACCCATCTACTGAGGAACAGGAGTTAAAAAAGGACTAACCAGACAAAACAAAGGGACAGCACACGAGTTACCCAAATCCTATTGTCTGCACATTCCAGTTTTGGCTTTTATTTAACATTGACTGTACAATACTCTGGTACCACTGGTTACTTACAAGTCTGAACGTTGTAGAGTTTTAGTGTCTAGAGAGGGATTTTGAGACTACTTTGTATTTGAAATGCTGCAATAAGCCTGAAGTGGGACATTTCATCGTGGGAAAGCACTTACCCCCTTCCATTTTTAAACCATGTGATTTTTCCAAGTGAAGCTGCACRCGGAGCCACAGTAAAACCCCAGATGAGTGCAGCAACACCCTCACAGGCACGGTCACCACGTGACACCCTCACACACATGACAGGCTGTGGCACCCTGGAAGGATGTACTCAAAGGCTTGAAGCAAAACCCTTTAAAAAAAMCCCTCACACAGCACTGTTAAAAAATACAAGAGTAGTTAAAAATCCCTAGAGAGCAGATGTTGTTCCAACTGTCCAGTTCAGCCTCTGCCCATTCCCAAAGTTACAGGTAGAAAAGCGGGAGGTGTGCGAGAGCCCGGCCACGGCTGAAGCCCGAGAATGCCAAAGAGAAGCAGGTAGCACTGCTGAGTGCAGAGGGSAGGATTGCACAGTGCAGAGATGAGAGCCAGACCCACTAGTGTTCATGTCTGTGTCCCCCAGCACCGTGGGCACCCCGCGAGTGACGCCTGGCAGCTGCAGCCACAGCTGGGCTGTGCTGCCGGGGGGCACAGAGAGCTCAGACTGTACAAATGGGGGTTTCTTACACACTGCTCTAATGCCAGGCATCGTTTTTCTTCATTAAAATCATATACACAGGATGTATTTAACTGTTAGCTCAGTTCCTTCAAATTTTATACATATTTACGTTCTGTTAACAAAGGTAAAGGATAAAAGTGGCAAAAAAAATGACGTAAAGCTATTGAGCACAAGAATGAACAGATCGCTTCCCTGCGCCACCCCGACCCCAGCACATCCCACAGGGAATTCTTCCAACAAAAGCACATCATTACAGAGCCCCTCGCTACCATCGGAAGTCATTTCACAGCAAAAACTTATCCTTTACTACGAACAGCTCGAACAGTTAGAGGTGGGGAAGAAAGGCCAAAGAACCATAAAATAAACCATACAAGACAAAGCCCTGCGAAAGTGTAAAATCAGGAGTCCAGCATCAGTGCTCAGTTTAAATTATGTATCGGTGACACTATCACAAGGACAATCAAGGAAAAAAAAACTTCTAGATTTACCATGCAGGAGAGGTTTTATTACTCTACTTGCCTTTGATAACCTGATTACATCTAAAGTTGTTTAGCAGTTTAGTACTGTGTTAAACTTGTCTCAGAGTTTTAATTAAACCCAGTAAGATGTACAGAAGATGGGGGAAGCGGTCAAAAGCACCACTCCCTTCAGCCAGAGGTGAGGGGTCAGAAGGAGCCACGGAGGGGTCACTAGCAGCCACAGCCTTCTCTCTGGGGCTGGGGTTCGCTCGTTAGCCGCCCCCCCTGCGGGGCTGACGGTTTGTGCTGTACGCCCGACTCGGCCGCGTTCAGGTCCAGGCTTCCATCTTGGATGTTCTGGTAGATTTTCTTGGCAGCCTCCAGGAACGCRTCCTCCACGTTCTCTCCACTGCAAGAGAGCAGCAGCAGTTACTGGGGCTGCAGTGCTGCTTACAGAGGGAGCTGAGCACRCTGTGCTGGCACCTGATGGGCACTGCCCTGTCTGCTCACAGCTCAACAGCCCAGCCCTGCTTACTGCACCCATCAGGAGCAGCCAGGAGTAAGGAACGAGTGCCAAAGCACTGAGGAGCAACAACAAGCCAAGGTGCCWGTAGGAACCCCATTTCCACAGTGACACAGCTGGCCCCAAGCACAGCACAGCAATTGCTCAGTTGTTTGCTACAGACCAAACTTTCAGCTTGGAACAGCCTTTACCCACATGAACACACTCCACACTCAAATAAGGCCTGAAATCCAAACCAGTTCATTAGAATTCAACCAGTCTGAAATGCAGCCAGASRTCTMAGTTCCAAGTCACCTTCAAATCAAAGCAAACACACCAATCTGAATCACAGCCAAAAGTCACTTACGTTTTTGCACTTGCTTCAAGGAACAATAAACCTGTTCAGAGACAGAGGTTTAACAGTCAGTGCACAACACACCTCCAAGAGCCCAAGGTCAGGTACATCATGACCCTCCCATTACATGCAAGACACTATTTTAATACTAAACAAGGTTTTGTGATTATGTTAAGGCATCAACAGAAGCTGATTGCTAGAACTTAGCACTAAGCCAGACTGCCTGAGGCACAGCAGGAGTTTGTACATACAATTCCATTACTCTGGAAGTGTAAACTTGCAGCTATCARTGCTGAGGATTCACTTTATCATCACTATCCTGTAGGAAATGTACAGCATAAGAGAAAAAAACACACCATTTTCTTCAGCAAATTGTTTGGCTTCTTCATATGTAACATCCCTCTGTGCTTCCAGGTCTGCTTTGTTTCCTATGAGGATTATCACCTGGGTCAAGAGAGACAAAGTTAGTCTGAAAAAAACCTTATAAGCCTTTTCACTGACACCTTCATTACTAATGAGACTAAAAAAACCTCTTGCAGAGACCACTGCAGTGCTTTGGCCYGGGAGTGCCTCCCACTTCTTGTTTTGGGAGAAGCAATCTTGCTTTTAAGTGAAAWAAGTCCAACTTACAGTATTTGGATTGGTGAGGTTCCTTGCATCTGTCAGCCAGCTGCTTAAATGATTATATGTACTTCTTCTGCAAAGAATCAAGAGAGGACAGTTTCAGCCTTCTATAAAATATTAAAGTGCCAACAGCACAGTCAGCATCCAAACACAGCAACATCCGTCATCCCTGTTCTTCTCCCCACCTCARGACAGACAAAGCAGCAGCAGGGTGGACTCAGACCACAATTTCTAGTCAGCTTTAAACCCTTGAGGAGCTTTTACACCTCCAGTGGAAAGCCAGACCCATTCCCACTGCTAGMACACAGCTCTGCAGACAAACATTGATGCTGTTTTGTACAGAACACATTAAAGGGGTTCCTGTCAAATGCTCTTACACGACACAGTGCAGCAGAACAGCACCTCAGTAACAAACTGCAGAAGGTCATGTTTTACTCARGATCTACACAAACAGGAAATASACCTACATATGCAGGAAAAAACARAGAGGTGCCTGAARAATATCAAGAATRGCCCCAGAAGAAGATGAGAGATGTGTGAAAGTCTAAGTATTCCATGTTGAATCTGATGGATTATTGTTTGACCAGCATCTTTAGCTTTTACCTCTGAAGGAAGCCAGGATGGCAGGGCCAGCATGGCTCCTGTGCAGGGMCAGGCTGCTGGGGAAGAGGCCCAGGCTCAGCCTTAGGCCAGGCTCTCACACACACGGGCTGTTCTGCACGTTCACTGCGGCACAGCCGCGCTCTGTCCGGGCCCACTGAGGACATCCCTGCCAGGTGAGCAGCACTGCCCACTGCMTCCCACAGGAGCAGAATCCATGTGCTCAAGAGCAGATTTTAAGGACAAAACCGGATCTTTAAAACAACTTTAGGCAGTACAGCCTGAAATGACAAGCTCCTCAGGCTCATCAGCAGTGAGATYTTCCAAGAAAAGCAGCTCACATCATCTCATCTGCAGCTCTTTAAATACTGGGRCATTTAGATAAAGTGTGGCAGGCATCACACAACAGGATGCTTCTCATCCAGAACACACAGGGCCCTTTGAGCCAAGGGGACAGACAAGACAGGACAGTATTTACAGGGCTGAGCATCCAAACGTCACCAAGCACATCCAGCCCTTACCTGGTGATGTCGTAGACCATGAGAGCTCCTGCTGCTCCTCTGTAGTAGCTTCGTGTGACAGCCCTGAATCTCTCTTGTCCTGCTGTATCCCAAATCTGTAGTTTAATTTTTTGGCCACTAACTTCAATTATTCTTGTGCCAAATTCAACACCAATTGTGTGGGGACAGTCTGCCATAACTGTTATAAAAAATAAGAGCAGAAATCAGATCTTTCTAGGACAAGGCTTTCTTGCTGCAAAGATATCACTACCACCAGTTTTCAGTTATCTTTACTAGATTTTCAGTCTCTAAGAAAGCATTTTTACAGCTGCAGTTCCCAAACTGCATCACTTAACCAGAAATAAAATGCTGTATTTCCTGAGCTGCTGTTAGTTTTAAAAACAGTTATAAAATTCCTTGCCTTCTCTGCTGCTCTTTGGCCATACATATCAGAAGGTACCAAGTCAGCTGATTCCCAGTCTATCCTTGCAGAAACGGTTAACTATTTTAATGCAGTAGGAAAAGATAATTTTTAGGGAATTACCAAGAAAGATACAGTTAAAAAGTCTGTCACATCTTCAAAGACAAATACCCAATTGGTTCAGACAGGGCAATAGCATGACTGTCCACAGGAAAACACCAGTTTCATAAGTAGTTACAAACACATCAAATCAAATCCAAAAAGGCATCTTTCTRGTTATGATAAACTCATGTTAATAAGCTCATCTTTGAGAAAGATCAAGAAAATACAGACAGGGTGAGGAYCTACTCAGGCTACCTAGAGTTAGTGGCAGTCTCACAGCAGAGGTGTTGGCACATTAGTTTGGTTGTACTGCTCTGGCTTGGTGCTGACAGAGTAAGAACACGACATCCTCATGGAGAGTATGACCATATGCAAAATGGCAATTAATTGACTGATGCTGCATTTTAATTGAAAACAAGAAAAAATCCTATTTCTACTAGAAAACCAGTACTTCAAACTGCAGCTCCTACCCACTTGTTACCACATCTCAAGCAGCACATGGTGATGCCTGTRCTGAGAAATACCTACAGACTTACTCACTGAGTGAGGTAACAGCTGCTGCAAACCCAATGCAACACACGTTGGGAAGAACTGAAGCTAATTCTTAATTAGTGATGATATCATAGRTGAGAAAATGTTTCACTTGGGAGAGACTGCAGTAAGCTCTGAACACCATCACTGGGCAGGCCCAGTGTCCTGCAGTGCTGCTTAAGGCTGCAAACAAGGACTCAAGAGAAAAATCCTTTTTCCTTTTTGAACTTTTTTAACAGCACTAAAACCTCCAACTGCTTGTGATCAAGCTACACCAATACTAAAAATATGCAAAGTGCAGACAAGAAATTTCACTTTGTTCCATATCAAAATGCACAGAAAAGCTGTAAAAACAGATCCAGTCCTCCTCCTCACAGGCAGGACTGGCTGGAGCAGGTTTTGCCATTAGTACATCAACATTTTGTTCCTACATCTGCTGAAGTGAAAGCAAAAATGTGACTCAGTACAATCCAAACTCATGCAGAGTAAGACAGACACCAAATTGAGCTCATGCATGATGGAAACAGGCAGGAAAAAAAGGGATGAAGATGCCAGTTAAGAGTAAATAYCATGAACTGAAATACTCACACTTCTTTTCTGTGAATTGAT
Organism: Malurus melanocephalus; assembly: GCF_030028575.1. Taxonomy (NCBI): domain Eukaryota; kingdom Metazoa; phylum Chordata; class Aves; order Passeriformes; family Maluridae; genus Malurus; species Malurus melanocephalus. The sequence goes on along the minus strand of NW_026623413.1, from coordinate 1,361,795 downwards.
GAAGCAAACAGGACTTTCCTACACCCATGTCCCCTGTTACAGAAAGAATAGTTAAATCATTGTTGCAACAAGCACATTTTCTTCATGCCACACAATTAAATGGTACAGAGACAATCATTCCTCGGGCCATATGGGCAGTGTTCTATCCCTGGCTAMATCCTCAAATTTATCAACTTTGGCACTAAAGCTTTGGTTGAAGGTAAAGGATTGCAAAAGTGGAGCAGAACACTCAAGAAATAAGTTAACATGTATTACTGATTTTACAACTGGATTTCACAAGGWTATAGAAAGTGTATCTGCAGAAACTGAAATGTAAAATACACCTGATGCTTGCTCCGGTCTTACTGTAATAAGAACCCCAAAAATACTGACAACCATCCAGAACATCTGAAGAAATTGCTCCATTTCCACAGATCCTCTTGCACAATCCCAAGAAGACACAGCAAGATCTTTTAAGAACCAACTTTTCCAGAGGCTGAGGCTGTCACTGCAGCCTGACTTACAAACCTGTACTGCAGATCATTTACACCTACACAGGGTCATTAACAATTAACAGCAAGACCAGTTCTTCCAGGATAGCAAYAAATGCAATCACTTAAGAGTCCCTGACTAAGCAGACATGGAAGTTGCAGCTAAAAGCAACATTTAAACACAAAAATATAGCTTGACAGAAATCTATAAACCTCATGCAATGGTTTTCAATCAGCACCTCTGCCTTCCACATGAATTCTAAAATCTTTGAGATTAACGATGCAAAATGTTCTAGSAAATGGCTAAAGCTGTAGAGAAATGTGGTGATCTAGGGGGACTGAGGTGGGACCAGCACCTACTGAAAGSAGGGTGGCACAGCCACAGGCTTCTGATGTATCCCCACAACAACATGAACAGGGATGTGCCCACTGGTACTTACCAATAATGATGTACTTAAAGATGTAGGAATAGTTGTAAGGTGCAGTTGCCATTGTGGCACTAAAATAAAAAACAGAACACATCAGAACTGGTACTTGTYCYCTAAAGTCAACCCAATTCATCCAGTTTAGCTCATATAAAGAAGAAAAACCTTTTCCTCCTCCTCTGCCCCCACACTACCCTTTCATTCAGAGTTCAAATTTGTGTAGYTCCCCACAGTCACTGAATTAGTGGCACAGCCAGCCAGCAAAGTTCCCACATTGTTTGCTCTGAGCCCCTGTCAGTAAGGCCTCCAAGTAGAAACATGCTCTGGAGTAGTACTGATAATCAATTTTTATCCAGGAAGACATAAAGCTGTTGAAAAACTCAGTCCCTCCTTGCTCTGCAGACTCACTGCCAGACCAGCACTCACCCRCCCAAGAGCTGATGTATGAACTGAAAATAAAATCTGACTCCGTAACAAAAATCTGAAGAGCTTTAACAAAACCAGCAAGYTGGAACTATTACCTCACACTTTTGAGACTTGCAACAGCAACAAAGGAAGCAGTGCAGCTTGCAGCAAACAGCTAAGATTTCAAAGAATGCTGTAGTAGCCTTAACTGGGGCCTGGGGTGCTGCTTATCCACGTCGGAAAAGCGGTGCAAGCCACAAATCAGATGTTCAGGAAGTTGGTTAACATCTCTGTGGCTTTGTCAGCATGGCAGTGTCACAGCAAGGCTGCTGAACAGTTTCTCWTTTTTACAAGGCAGCCAAAGTACTTCTAATATTCCAGAATTTTCCTGTTTTCCTAAATGCAGAGGGAATTGGAACTGGCTTCAGCTGTTTAAATCTGCAAGGAGTAAAAGCTGACTTACCAACTAACATGTCAGTTAACTAGGATTACACATCTGGAAGGGCCAGATATTACTGGGTAACACAAAGGATGGGAAATGCCTGCTTTTGTGAAGGCTTCAAGTTAAAGTGCATACACTGTGATCAGTTAAGCAAATGGAAAATTTCTAGCAGGAATTCAGCRCTTCCCTTCCTGCTCCTGCATGGCAGATAGCCAGCCATTACAAACACATGGTACTCCTTACAAGGAACACTGCTGGAGCCTAGAAAGATTTTCATTAGGTCATGTGTCATTCACATGACAAATGAAACCAGTACTGGAAAGAAGTAAAAACAGAGGAGAGCTYACAGGCCTGGGACTTTCTCAAAAGCAAAGTACTGTTCCTTGAAGCACAATTAATCCCTCACAGYGAACTGCAGTCATAAGAAAGGTGACCAAATCTCATTCCCAGCACAGAGCCAGCAGCCTCTGCTTCCCAGTGCAGAGATTTGAGGCAAACATGCTTATCTAGACCTCGGAGGGTGAACAACTCCCAGAGTAGTTAAGAAGGGTTTACTGAGTGCCAGGCGCTGCTCTGCACCTTGTCTTCCCTCCACGCCTGGCTCTGGAGATGGAAACACTCMGTCCTCTATCCCAGGCAGTGGGCAAAGCACCTCTGCAAAATCCTGTATAGACACACACTGCTCTACTAAACCAAGTCCAAGATAGGATATGGAATGACAATTCTGGACAGTATTTCAGCAAGAAAACCAGCAGCTTTACTGCCTTATTTCCTGGAAGATTCCAGTGACAGTACCAGCTAAAACACGTGCACTAGTTATTTTCAACAGCAGTAAATAAAGACAAGTCACTGCTCCATACTGAGTTCCACAAGAATGTATCACTGTGGAAACATCCAGTCCTTCAAGTTTCCTGAATATCTGCACATATGATGTTCTTTTTCTTCTCCAGCAYGTCCCAGCACAGTAAATTGGGCATCCAAAGCCTGTGTTCTTAAAGGACATTTAACCTGCCCCTGGCTTCCTGAGCAGAGGCAGGAGCCTGCTCACAGCTCAGCTCCATTTGATGGCAGACAGGGCTAAACTGGGGGTCTACACATCTACTGAAAGCTGCAGAAACATGGATTTTGAGTTTAAACACAATCTCTGGAGTTAAACTGAAAAATAAAGCAACACTTGGGTATTGACATTACATTCATTCCAAGGGTCACATTACAGAAAAGATTCTGAAATACTCCAAACCATTAGTAAAGGTCAGGAATCTTTTCTGGAGTTGACTCCTTTAAATAAAAGAGGAAATTAAAACCCAAGCAATACTGAAACAACTACATAAAAAAACTTTTTAGCACTCAGATTCCAATAAGGATTAGCAGGAATTCAAACTGCACTCAGATCTTGGAATAAAAGTGATATTCCACAAGGACTCTGTGCTGAAGGAGAGAAAAAAAAAAAAAAAAAAAGCAACAAACTAAACACAGAAACCCTGCTGAGAATTCAGCCTTGGAAAATTGACCACCTCAGCATTTACTGCAGACGAAAGAAGGAAGTCCAGACAAGAACAGGGCACAACAGAGGTCAGTAAATTCTAAAGTATCAGCTACATGCCAATGCAAGGGGTAAACACATGTTGATAGCATCATCCATCTGTAGAAAGTCAAGTTCTGCCTCCACCCTCTCTATTCCAAACATGTGAATCTCAGCAATTCCAGTAAGGGGGGATGAATTTTCCTCTTGGGAGAGCGGGGAGGACAAGAACTGCAGGGCTGAGAAAGTTGTACATAAATATCCAGAGCTCAGCCACTGCTGGCATTCTGCACTACAACATCAAAGTTAACCAGCCATGAATTTACTGTTAACAGAAAGCAGAAGCTCAGTCTGGGACCTTGGCCTACCTGCCATCCTTCTTCCAGGACAGTGCCAGCTCAGAACAAGTTTTGGCTCCATTCTCACAGGTAAGGCTGCCCTGGAGTCCAGAGYATTATTGCAGGATGGCCACTGGCCAGAGGATCCTGCCTCACCATGCACGATATGCAGGATTTATGCTCATTTCAAAGCCTCTACAATTCATTTCTGTAATGCATTAGGACTGGAAATTTTACAGTGAGCAGTGTTACCAAATCCATTTTCCATATATCAACTTCTTCCTTACAGGCTTTTTTWAAATAGAAAATTAAAGATGGCCTTAATGAGATACAGTACATCTACATTTCCTCCTCTAATCAACAAGCACTACACAAGTATTTAGAAAYCTCACTGAAGCCTTATTTCAAGTATCAGTTACATCTGTACACCCYGAGATAAGATTGTTCCAGGCACACTGCTGTAACACATTCTTTATCCCAATAACATAATTGTAAATATCAGATTCATACCAGCCTTTGTGAGATCTGTGCAGTTCCTTCCAGCTCAAGGACACAGTCAGTTTTAACTCTTCACTGGGTATGATTTGCACTGAGAAATTTAATGTCTTTGTGCACAAAAAGAAGCAGGTGTGTTTGAAAACAGAATGTGCATGCACAGGGTTTATTAAGACAYTGCTGTGGTTCATACCATCAGCTGATGGATGGTCCATGAGCAGGGATGAGACCTGGGAAAACAATGATCACCTTTCAAACTCAGCACTGCCCAGTTTTTACTGTTTCCCTGTAAAACCACAGCACTCTGCAGCCAGAGAATCACTGGTTAGTCACTCTGAAGCAAAAGGCATTTTGTAGTCCATCTGGGCAGCCAGGTGTTCTGTGCACCATTCTTCAAGTGTGTGAAGCAGGAAAGGCTCTCACAATTGAAGTTACAGATTTACTTGGATATTAATTAACAGAGAAGACTTAAATCGATAAGGGGGGGGAGCTGGAAAGAGGCAGAATAGTTTCATTTCAAAATTGCACTTTTGCCCTGAGAAAGACTTCTGTCAAGCACACAAAACAATGTGGTTCAACTGGTACCTTACTTCAGCAAGCTACTAGAAGCAGTGTCAGGGCTTCAGTTATGGTCATCTGTAAGATCACAGCATACTGGAAGGTAATAACAGTTCKGTTATCAGTTAATTCACCCAAACACTGCATTGCCATAGGTCTGCAGTCCATAGCAAGCTGTGAAGTCTGTCATAATTAAATTCCATTGTGGTTCTCTGACTTTCACACATTGAGGACATTCAGGTCTTCCTAAACCACATCAGCATCTTGGCCCTCKTTAAGATGATGCCCTGCAGCCACCCTGCTCTGCTTATTTGTTCATTCTTTCAGGCTTGGCTTTACAAAGCTCTGCTGAGCCTGATCCCTGAGGAGTGTGAGCCTGCTGCAGCCTTCACACCTGTCTGACAACATCACTTGTTGCTGGCCAGCTCCTTACTCATCCCTCAGCTCTTCCAGAGTCACCCTCTCCAGCTTCCCCCACTTGGAYTTCACCAAAGCATCCAAGTAGCACAGGACAGTAAATTTGGCTGAGCTGATCTTTGATCACTCAGCAGCCTCTGTGATCTGCTGTCCAAGAACACTTTGCATTTCCTTATTATTTCCACATCCACTTACTCYTTCCCTGACAGCACATGGGGCCTGTAGGCTCTGGGGCTCAGACTCACCAGCTGCTGCCCTGCAGAGCCATTTCAAAGCAGTTCTTGAAGAGAGGCATTTGATGTATTCCTTAACCATGTGAAACAACCCAGCCTAAGGCCTAGGAGGTTTTTCTAAAGGCTTTACAGGCCTTCACTTCTCTTCCCTACAGAAGAACTTTGTCTTTATTTCTAAATCAAAGCTACCTTCACTTTCTGACTTTCCTCACCAGCTCTCCAGTCACACCCACACTGGGCTGGTTATCCATCTACTGGTTTCACATCCTGCTTCATTAAGTTACTCCATTTTGCTTCCTAAACTTCCTGCACTTATATGTGCACACCTCAATTCTCCCTAACCACACCCCAGCAGCAGAGCTGAACTAMTCACTGCATACCTGTCCTCAGTTTGGGCACCTTCTGCCATGTCTCTCCTCTTGGCCATCGTTTATCCACTTGTATTTCCTCACTTATCCTACTCCCCTTTTCCTACAGAACACTCCAACCTGTAGCATGTGTCACACAAGGTCCAGAGATAAAAGTTTGGTCCAGTATATACAGAACCAGAGGAGTTTTTTGGTCATTCCAGCAAATCAAAACAACACTTTGGAATCATCACCTTGGAAAACACAAGTCACAGACATTTTAAGTTAAAAATTAACTAAGATCTACCTCCTGTTTCAGGAAGACACAGCAAAATGAGAACCAATCAATCATAAGCAGGGTTCATTAAATGCACAKGAGTGAGCAGGCAACTTAAAAATATTATTTACATTTTAAATCCCAGTACCTCCAGTAGAACAGGTTTGTTTCCAAACTGCTGTCCTTCATAAGAACTCCTCTTTTTCCTTTTTTGTTATTCATAAAATAGAAAAGAGGAACTTCTTCCTTCCACTCAGATTTATGACATTTTCAAATCCCTRCAGGAAGCTAGCAAATTCCTTTCTAAACCATATTAAATTGTGACATTTAGTAATTAAATCTCCCAGGGCTGGTATTTTCTTTGCACTCACGAGTAATGCCCAAGCACAAGGGCCCCTCAAACCAAACCATGACAGGAATCAATCCCAGCCAATACATTTCACAGGATAACATCAGGCTCCTGRAAAAGATGTGGTGACCTGGGGTTTGATATGATTAATGATACAGTCAACCTGAGTAAATACTGATCACTGAAGAGGTTCTGTTACCTCTGAAAAACGCCTCAATGACACAGATCTACGCTGTTTCAAAGTAAAGACCACACCAAGTAACCTCCAGAACCACTTCCAGAGAGACCCCAGTGCAGACACCCACCTTTCCCGGCTTCAGTGCAAGGATAATTCAGTACAACTCTAAAAGACAAGGCTACCAACAAATGTTGTACAGACTTGAGAGAAATTCTGCTCTTTCACCTAATTGTTTATTGCCTRTYTGTAGTACACTCTTTCTGCTTAGMCTAAATAAGCTTTGACAAAAGAAAACAGTCTAGAATACTTTCGCTGCTTTCTCGAATAGGAAGTGGCTTTTCCCTCAACCCTCAAAGTCATTTTTCTGTCAAAGTTCAGGACGACACAGGTCAATATAACGATTAMAAGTGGAGATAACACTGCACATCGGCCACATATACGGCACAATATACACATACACACCCTACGAGTAACTGCAACAGCTCGTAAGGGGGAGATATAGAAACACATATRTAAAAATATCCCTGTAGCCGGGTGTTTGCTGGTGGCGGTGCMGAGCAGTGGGAGGCGGCGGTGACACAGAGCAAAGCGGCCTAGTCCTGCCCGGCAGCCTCACCCCGCYCGGCCCGGTCGCCCCTTCCCCGCCCTGCCGGCCCCGGGGCCCGCCCGCAGCTCCCTCGGGGCCGCACRGCGCCCTGCGAGCCCGCCGGGCCACATCTCGGGGCGACACCGGGASGAAGAGCCGCCGACCGGGACCCGCCCCGGTCCGCCCGGCCCAGCGGAGCCCCAGCGCGGGGCCTGGCGCTACAGGCCCGGCCGGGCGGGCGCCCCTCTCGGCCCGCCGTACCTGTGCTCGGGGCTCAGGGAGCTGTGCAGCGCGGCTGTGCGGGCGGTGCCCGGTTGCCCCGCGGGCTCTGTGGCTCGGCTCGGTCCGGGCTCGCTCCGCTCCCTCAGACGCGGCTCCGCTGCGCCCCCATCACCCCCGCAGCCAAGATGGCGGCGCCCCTCGCACGGGGTTTCCCCTCCCACTCTCGACGGGCGCCGGGGCCGCACAAAGAGTGGGCGCGAGGGCGCCGCGACGCAGCCAATCACGGCGGCCGCTGTGCCGAGGAGACCCCGCCCACCCCGCGAGCGCGAGGGGCGGGGCCAGGGCGGGCGGGGCGGGGTTGGGGCGGGGCCGAGCGCGAGGCGGCGTGAGGGGAAGGGCGGGAACTCGCGCGCCCTCAGGCGGAGCGGCCGCGGCGGTGCCTCGGGARCCGCGGAAAATCCCGGATTTCCGAGCTTTTCCTCAAATCTGGAAAAAGTGGGAGTGACCCGCCCGCAAGCCCCGGCCCACCTGGAAATGTTGCGAACAGGAGCAGCCCGGCACAGGTACGGGGCTGTGGTACAATGTCCGACATCTTTGAGGGGCTCCAGAGCCCGGCATCTGTCTCTGATAGTAATATCATCGGGTGCTTTGCCAAGTCCCGGGAAATGTTCTAAGTTGTTATTTTGGGCTTTGATTGTTTTAAATAGCTTTTTTTAACGCTTATGCCACGCGATCCTAAAGATCTAAAACCACAACTGCTGCCCAAATCTCACAGCTCACGGGATTCAAAAAAGTAAATTGGTGACTCAGGAGATGAAAAAAACGTATCAATAAATGTCCCCAATAAGGATTTTATTTCAGTCCYACACATTATGGAAAACATCAAATCCTGTTGTGTGTCAGCGTCCAAGATTCAATTTGCAGCTTCCCCACTGCTACTAACATTTCTRTGGAAATATTTTTCCAGAATGGGCATTTTCCATCTCCATTATATGACATTACTAATTCCAATTTCTTAGTGTAGTAACAGGAATCCTCTGCTTTCCATGAATCAGCCACCCCCTAATTATTACTCAGCCTCTACCAGGGAGACACKGTTGATAAACTCCACGTTATCAGGGCAGAAGTTTCACACAGAGTGAAAAGCACTGATGAAAAACAATTAGAATTTTTTTCCCCTTTATAAATACATAATAAATAAATTAATAACTAAATAACTGAGTGATAAAAAGCAAAGATTCAATAGAAAAATACAAAATCTGCTGGCAATGTGCTAGAGATCTAGGAGTCCTGTCAGTTACTGTCAGGGTTCTAACTTCAAAACAGTTAACATTGTGCAACAGAATCATTTTCAAGTTTTGCAAGACCTTATATGGAGTGAGTTTTACTAGAAAAATAGGTCAAAACAAGCCAGTGAGAATGATTTCCACGAGAGGGAGTCTTTAAACGGAAAATGATTTGACTATAGTGACACAATTGCAGTCTGGTTTACTGACTTGAAAAAAACACACTTCCTTGGTATTGCCCCAGATATTACTCTGTTAACACAGACACTGTAATAAGAAGTTTTAAAATTCAGAATTGTTCAAATATCACACAGAAAAATCCATTGACTACTTTTCCGTTATGGTTCAGTGTCTGTAGAGTCAGGCAGGCAGGGTTAGGTTCCCTGTTTTTACAAGATGGAATTTGTGGCAGGTAATTATTATTGTTATCCATGGGAGGACTGCCCAGCCTGCCAAGGGTGCGAGTGGCTCATTCAAGCAGCAGYTTCTTTTCCAGTGGAAATTCCAAGCAGCCCTTTCCCCAGGCAGGCACATTCTCCTCTGGGTGCCTGTGGGGTTTGCTCACCCCACTGCCATAAAGGAGAAGCAGAACATTGAACCTSTCCAGTCACACTCACAGGGTGGCACTTCCCCTCTCCAATGGAGACATCTCCAGGATTACTCAATAACTCTGAAAAATACTTCAATCTGGAGTCTGGATTGTGAGGAATTTTATTGGTGAACAGAAATGAAAAACARTTTTGGAATTTAATTACTTTTATATCTTACCTGCAACAAAATTAAAAACCATTACCTAAAGAYGAGTAAGATCCAGCTTTTWAACTGAAATYCCCAAACATATTTTATGTAAAACYGCCTTCCTTTCTYGGATGAGGTAAAAGGCAATACAGAYTTRCTTTGGATMATTTTRTACCCTTTCCTCAAATATTCCTATAAAGTTTAAAGTTCACAAAAGATGTGAGCAAGACAGAAGATCGAGTAACAGCATCTGCATTTGATTCTTTATTCTTGAAAGCCTGCAGCAGTTTTTMAACAGCAGTTATTGAGAAAAGGCTGACTTCAGCCCATCCATTCTGAACATCTGGGCAGAACCACACAACGGTAATTAAAACCCACTAAATTGGTAACAATACCAAATTGCCAGGGATGGGATCCTGCTCTATCGTCCCACCCTTCTCTGTGGATTTCTGCTGGGTCAATCCACTCTTGAAAAGCCTTTCCTATGTGTCTGTTTCTGAGGTCTCTGTCAAGAGAGAACAGCATCCAAGTTTTCTGGTCATGTGATCCTTGCTCTTGGGTTTATTTTTRTACCACAAACCCCAGGAAAAGTAAAGACTTTGAGTTAATGCAGTTGATAAAAGGTTTGAGGATTGTCTCCTTTTCAAATAAATTACATACAATGATCTATAGTATCTGCTTCCTTCTTTAGAATGCATCCCTGTAAGAAAAAAAAACTCTAAATATTATTAAATTGCACATCAGGATTCATGAAGAACGTGGAATTGAATGGCATTTTTAATCTGCAATGCTCTGTTTTCCCTGAGGACAGCARTAAGGAGGCCTGCTGGAACCAGTCCTTTGGGACAGACACCTCCTGGGCAGCTTCAGAAAACAACYACTGCTGACATTTCCAGGGCAACGTGGACACAGGAATTAGCAACAGTTAGGAAAATCCAACTGGGTAAGGAAATTTGACTGGCTAGGAAAACTGGCTAGGAAAACAGCTAAAGTAAGGTTTGTCCACACKTGGTTTGTCTGTCTCTCTTCTTCCCCTGAACCCCAACTTCATCTTCTGGCTTTGCTCAAGTTTCTCTAGACAAGGACAGAAGGGAGAAATGTGGGATTTTTCAGGAACTAGTTTGAAATACACTTCTGTGGGAGTTGATCATGTAACACTGGGTTGGTCAGAGATGACTAAATGGTCTTTACATGTATTTTATTTTTGAGTTGCCCAGTTCTCCTTTCATCTCTTACCATTTCAGTTTTGTGGTGTCTGTAGAAATGTCCTTGTGGTAATTTTTTTTTTTTAGTTCCTTCTTTATCTTTCTTAGTTCCTTCATCTCATGTAAAATAGGCAGCCCCAGCCCACTGGCACTTCTACAATCKCAAAGCTTCAAATTAAACTTATGAATGATGGAAGAAAATCTGGGCCAGTGGTAATTCTGGTGTCAGATGCAGCTCAGCTGGATTCCCTCTGTTAATATTTCATGGGAATGGCAGTGTGGAATGGCAGTGTACCCCTTTCCACATGAATTTCAACAYTGATATTGAGAAATGCTTCCAAATACATACAGCAGTGAGCCCACTTGACAGGGTMGGTGCTCACCATGACTCCTCTTATCCTGACTAAAGAAAAATCTGAGCTCTGTTGATTTTATTATTCTTATTTTGGAGATCACCTTTCATCTCTTGATGCCTGGTTCACTTCTGCTTTAACATAATCTTCAAGCATTCAAACTTCTATGTGTCCTTAGCAAGTAGCTTTTATTTTAGYACAAAACCAAATTGTTGTGGCAATAGWAATGCCTGCAAAATACCAGCATCTSCTTTTCCAAGACATGCAAGTGCTGTGGTTTTCCTGGTTGACATGACAACATGCCCAGAGACCAGATCCTGTCAGTGGTGAAAGACTGTGAGTCAATGGCCTTGCACAAGGCAAGATTCCATCCACACAGAGCTGCCCCTGCACAGAAAACAACCTCTGGAGCTGATAACAAAAACCTGTAGGGATTTGTGCACCACTTCAGGGCCTTTCCTTGCTGAAGGATTTGCAAGTGCAGAGCATGAAACTGTCGCAGCACAAGTCTCCTTGAAGAACTTTCTACCCTTCTCATCAATCACAGCGGTTTCTGAGGCTCTTCCTGACATCAAGACACACTCTTGGTTCTGCTCTAAGTACGTGTGTGGTTTCACATCTCTGTCTGCACTGAGAGGTTTCTTCCTGAAAAGCGACTCCCTCAACTGGTTCTGCATGCCAAGCTCACTTTTGTACCTTCAACAGCACAACTGTGGCTGCATYTCCAGCTGAATAGGTTTGTTGTGGAAATGGGCACCTAAAATTTCTGTGGAAACACTACAATTTAACAGTACTTAAGTAATTGAACACTGTTTTAAAAAGGTCAAATCAATTTACATTAGTCAAGTTTGATATACAGGTAMATAATTTTTGTTTTAGCTGTGTAATGATGTTACAAATGCATGATATGATATGAACATGATGCAGAACATCAAGTAGATAAGTTATAAAAACAGGATCTGTGTGACTCTGGCAGAGTGTCAGCACCTCTTTGTAAAAATGTTCCTGATTTAATGAAAGGTTTGCTGCTGCCCTGGCTATGCACAGCTCTCCCAGACTGCAGACTCAAAATGGCAGATGGTTTTTAGCCCATATTAAATATTCTGATTAATAATGTTCTCATACACAAAAGCATAACAACGWACTTCTTCAGTTACAGCCATGACAGAGGAGAAATAGCCACCACTGGCTTTATCAGTAACCATTTCATTGTTCCATTTCCATACAATTCCAGCAGCAACTGAAGGCATTGTTGGTGGCATAGAAACGGTTTTTGTAAGAACCCATTCCAGGGTGGCACTGTCTCGGTACAGTGCTCCTCTCAAGAACACAAGACAGTTCTCTGATTACATGATGGAGAGAGTGAAAGAAAAACAACAGCTGTCTGTGGCCTGCTTGCCTGTCTTAGATTTACCACAACTCACTTGTAGTGTTGAGGAAAAACTACATAAAAAATGCAAGAAGTTAGAAATTCCTGTTGTTTGKGAGTGCTGTTGGAGATGTCTGACTCGCTCTCAGATGTGTTATTACACACGATGTTTCACAGAAAATGCTTACCCGTAAATTGCTTTTAGGGATCATGTTCCTTTCTCAAACTTCAAACACAATAACCACCGGAGAGATGAATGTGCTCTGTGATGTTCTCAAGTACATGAACCATRAGGTCCATGTCTTAATGGGTGTGCYTAATRAYATTTCAGTAATTTAAGGTTATGTTAAACTTCTTAGGAGCTTAAATAGGTTATCTAACCAACAATTATAACTTGTTACCCATGTCATCCCAATTTGTTCCCCAGATCTCTACGCACACAGTGCCCAGGGGCACTCATTGTTGCAAGRAAGATGTTCTGAGGTACATTGTAGCTGGTGAGCATCAAAAATTGCCTTTGTGTGGCTCAGGGCCAACAGGACATCTCTGTGTATACACTTGTCTGTGTATCCACACGCACATGTCCTGGAGCACTGGCTGCAGGGACACGCTGTCTATAAATAGGTGACAGGAAGGAAGAGGTCACTGGCCTGCAGGGCASTGCCAGCACTGGCCACAGCAGGGCTGCTCGTCCTCCCTCCCTCGGGATCAGGGACTGTGCATGGACACTGACCCCTCCCAGACCACCAGGATGGGTTATTGGGACATCCCACACTGTATTATGGAATGATGTTTTATCAACAACTATCATCCACAGGAGACTGTTCTACAGCCCCCCGTACATGTGCTTTGGTGTGGACATACCAATACCTGCATGAAAGTTATAAAAACAAACAATGAAATTCATATAACAAGTCATTAAAATATTTCTGGAGTTGAAGATGTGTGAAGATGTGGCAGAAAAAAATCTTATCTCAGCTGAGAGTAATAAGAAACAGGGAAATATTTGCCAGTTAGTGCAAGGTCTTCCACACCACAAGGAAAATCCYAACTAAACAGAATATCAGTCAGGGATAAAGCCAGGAAAAAGCTGGTAACATCCAGAGAAGGAAAAATCTAGTAACATCCAGAAACCTCAGCAAACAGACACTCAAGTTAAAGATTTGGAAGAAAAGTGGAAAAGGAYGAGTTGGGAACAGAGGCTGTGGCCATGTAGAGCTGGAAATGGGTAAACCAGAGCTCAGAGAGAAGATGCATGTCACCCTCAAAGGCCCTGGGCACAGGCATTGCCCCTGTGCGTGCTCAGTGTCTGGAATCTGTGGCCTCACAGCGCCTACTCTGCCTTATCTCCTGCTGTTGCCGAATTTTGMGGGCCGAATCACCCGGCCCCGCTGCCTCGGCAGGGGCACAGCCCGAKCCTCCCACGGCACGGGAGTGAAGGGCGGCTTTGTTCCGAGCCTCAACACCCGCCTTGTTCCCTTGGGAGCGGCAGGGAGGCCTGCAGGGTGAGGAGAGCAGGGCTGCAGGAGCTCCGAGCGTTCCCTAGACCTGCTGGTGAGCATTTCGGGGCATGATGTGCCTGGGCACCCCTGTCCCACAGCCTCGGCCTCCAGCCGGCTCCGTGGTGGCAGCCGAAGGGGCAGGGGAGAGCTGACCGTGCAGGGAYTGGGGGAACACCGAGGGATGGGCAGCTCCGGGCATCACTGGGGCCAGGGAGGGCACGGGCGGTACCAGCATCGTGTCACCGCTGCGGGG
>NW_026623413.1:1317098-1345593 GCF_030028575.1 Malurus melanocephalus | reverse complement strand
GTGGGAACTAAACCATTTTTAAAATAACCCCGTGACGTATTTAGTGCTCAGGGTTTATATCTGCTTTCAGCTCACTTACAAATAGGAGCTTTCCATTTTAATCCCAGTCCCAGACATTAGTGTTGCTACTGAGTGGCATGTGTGGGAAAGAGGATTTTGGAYGGAAAAGTGCAGCTTCACAAACCAATTATTTCCCTGTTTTACTTTGGAATCTGGAGACCAAAAGAAACTTTTAAAATTTTTAAAGCTGAAGTGATCAAGTGTTGCAGTAAAACAGAACATGGTTAAACACAGACRTGAAGGAGCTTGGGTGCAATAACTACTGCCTAGAGAGAAGCAGCTGCTCTTGTTTTCTGTTCTCTTCCACAGCACTYGGGAATTATCATGTGAATAATCAAGTTCTGAGTGTCTCTGCCTCTGCCTGATTGCTATCAAATGTTTTTCYTGAAAAGGCAGAATATTATGATATGGGCAATTTGTCTGTAGCAAGYTGTATATTGGTTAGTGATTGTCTTTGATATCCCTTCTAACAATTTCAGCTGAAAAGAAAATTGTATATATTGATATTTCACATGTCTACTTCTAATCTCTTTTGAATCCTTTTGAATTCAAGACTCAAAAGATGTCTTGTGCAGTGGCTTTCAAAGGTCACTGAGGTTTTGCATTAGGAAGAAAAYATCAAGTTATCTTATTTTGTGAAGCTTTTGTGCAGCTCCTTGTATATCTCCGTCACTTCATTTGTTCTGTTTCTCACAGCATTATTTCAAGTGTGTGTCTTTTTAGTCTCTTAATCATTAATTAATCACTTCAGACACTAAGAAGCCTAAGGGAATCGGAAAGAAATGCTCTGGATGATTAATTCTTTTCCCATAAAAGCTAAACTTGCTGGAGTTCTCAGCTATGAGCCATGCAGGAACTATTTTTCCTGTGTCAGACACAAGCTCCCTAGGTGGGGATAGTGCACAGCTATTGAGCTGAAAACTGGAGTTTGGCACTTTGGGAAGTGTTTTACTGCAGGAGGCTCCACAAAGCAGTGGGAAAAGGGAATGCAGCCGGAGACAGCCCCGGGGCACAGCAGAGCTGTCACRCTGCTTCAGCACTGTCTCACATCTCAGCAGATGTTTGTACAAAGAAGGGAATGGAAAAGTGCTCAGGCAGTTTTCCTCAGGTCTGTCCTTGCCAGTTTGGCAGTCAGGAGGTGTTGTGATCAGGGATTTCTGACTTGAGGGTTCGTTCGGGTATCTCAATAGGGAGGAGGAGGTAAATGAGCCAGTGATGGGAATGTCTGGGCACTGTGTGTGTGCACCAGGCCTGGATTTCAGAGGTTTTGCCTCTGCATCATCTCTGCTTCCCAGGAAGTCACAGACATTGGCAGATTTTCAATATTTACACTGTGTCCTACACCCTGATAGCAAACTGCACCAACTGCCAGAGCAGATTCATCAGGTCTCTTATCAGCTGTCTGCCACTGCTGGGTGCCCGTGTCGCTGGTTCATACCCTCCAGACACAGCTGCTCTGCTGGAATGTGCCCCTGGCAGCAGGGAAATGCTGTGAATGCTTCCCTTGCACAGTGTCCATCAGCATGTGCACCCTGCTGATCCAGTGTGCTGGAACAGAGCTGATAACGTGGCACTGATAAACCCTGTCATTGATGAAATCGGGCCACACTGTGTCCATTAAATGTCAGCTCAGTATTCACACCTGCTCAGGAAAGGGAAGTGCTCAGAGAAGTTAGGAAAGGCAGTAGCAGCCTGTCTCAGCAGGATTTATCTCTGATTATCCACTAATGATGCATTTGCAAGGTTAAATAGAGCTSTGACATTAGAGGAGTTAAACAGAGCTTTGGGGTGCTTTGCAGTGCTGGGCCATCTGGAAATGCCAGCTTGGAAGAGCCATGCTGGATCAGGGAGCCTGGTGGTGCCAGGGTGAGGGAGTGGTTGGTTTGGTTGGTGTTCTGGGGATCTCACCCTCTGCAGAACAGTCTATTTTAGTTTGCTCATCTTTCCCCACTCTGGGACTTGGTGAGCAGCTGCATCCTCAGTCAGGATATTCAAACCAGGTTGTCARGTTTTTGTGATCAAATTTGGGACGTGATGGTGTCTGGATGGGTTAGATGGTATGGACTCAGAAATTTGTATTTCTTTTCCTTTTACCCATTTCAAAGTGTTCTTTTCTGACTATAGACTGTGGTTTTGGTCTTTTCTCTTTTGTTCCTCAWTCACCTCCCACTGAGAACCTGGAGAGCTGGAACCTCAGCTGAGGTCCCAGCACAACTGGAGCGGGAGAAGCAACTGTTTGTATTCAGGCAGTGGGACACTGTCCAARCCCAAAGTTTAAACATATGTTATTTACTCAGTGTTTCCACATGCAGTAAAAGTACTGCTACAATTCAAAACAGCATCTTTAAAACACTGGAGGAAGTGAATCATGCCGGGATCTCTCAAGATGGACGGAGGCTGCTGCAGTGAGCGCTGACACCGGGCTGTCTGCTCTGACAGTGCTTGTGCTTCCTCCACCCCAAAGCCTGAATCCTGCTCGAAATGCAATAAAATTAAACCCTCTTCTGTTAATCACTTAGCTCCGAGGCAAAAGGGCTAATTTTGGCAAAAGGGCTAATTTTGGCATGTGTGTTTATAGCGTTGCCCTCTTGTGGCTGTGCCCGGTGGGATGGCAGCGGCTGCTCCGGGCATTCCACTGCCAGGGCTGTGCTGCTCCCACCGCTGGAATTCGCTGGATCTGGAGCTGCAAACAGAGGGTGAGAAGCTCTGGATCATCAGCCACAGTCAGTAACACCCCAGCCACACCTGCCTGTGTCACGAGAACTGGCACAAAACGGAGAGGAGAGCTCTGGTAACTCCGTTTCCATACTGATTTATTTGGAAGTTGGTGTTTGTGAAGGAAATACGAAGAGGAGGGTGGTGGAGATGTGCAGCAGCTGCCAGCACTTGTGTGTGCTGGGGCAGGACTGGAGGAAGCTTTTGGTCACAGCTCTGTGACTGTTCCCTGCCAGCAGATGAGCACAGGAACCTGGAATCTTCAGCATCACGTTCTGCTCCTTGTCTGATCTAGGAGCATCTTGATTTTCAACGTCTGTTAAATGAACTCATTTTTGTCAGTCCTGAATTGCTTCGTGTCTTGTGGAGGTTTTTCAGTGTGGAAAGTTGAACTCTGTGTGGAGCTGATGTGGAAGACAGGAACTAATGGACTCCCACTGGCCCTGTGGTGACATCAGACCCATTGTGCCATGTCACTGTGGCATCAGCAAAATTCTTTCATCCGCTTTTCCTTTCCTTATACTCAACCCTAACATTTGCCTGTGCCTCTCCTGCCTGTGTTTTACGTGTGCCAGTGACTCCTAAGCCCTTTCACCCCGTTGTCTGGGGCTGATGCTGCACGTGGAGTGCAAGGCCACGCTCCGTGCTTCCCTTTTGGATGTGTTTCAGGCCATCTCTCCTGGATTCCAGCCTTTCTCTGGCAAGAATGCATTGCTCTGTTCCTCTTTGGATTATGGATCATGGATTGGACAACTTCTCTGCTGCAGAGGAATCTATCAGCTTGTTCCCTGGGGAGAAAGAGTTTGCACAAAGTTGCAGATGATTTGCCCTGAACAGGCTGGACCTGGAGACTGGAGSAAGAACATCTGTGTCATTTCCCTGYAGCTGACCACAGGCATGTCTTCACTGCCTGCATTAATGTGTTCTGGCTGTCACCACCAGCTCTCTCTCTGGGACTTCAYTTGGGGAGGTAGTCATATTTTAATGTGCTGGTTTATGTCTTATGTGTTACATAAGCACTCCCTAAATATTTTTTCAGCACTGAACAATGATTTGTGTTGGAGGATTTCAGGATTTATTTTTGCTCCCGAGTGAATGAAAGTGGTCAGTGGTTTCCACTGGTGCAGCCTTCCCTGTGCTCTGTGTGTTTAAGTGCATGATTCAGCTCTCACTTATGCTCAAGGCAGGGYTCTTAACCAGCTGATTGTATCAGCAGATTTTCTCTGGGTGTGTTTCAGATGGCAGACCTGTCTAATCTCCAAAGCTTTCTCCTGTGGAAATAATATTCTCCCCAATTTACATCGCTGCAATCGAGAAGAAACTCAGGTTTTTGTGTGGAAGTTTCCAGCTTGKGTGCATCGGGCTGAAAGCTCTGTTTACTAAGTGGGTTGTATTCAAAAGGTACAGAGACCAGAATAGAGCTGATGTGACTCATAGTGCAAACAAACAGCTGGAAAAAGTGAACAATACTCAAATCTTCTGGGCCTTCTAATTTGCTAAAGTGGTTTAGTAGGAATCTTAACAAATGCAAAAACCTGCTTGCCAGTTGTACAGCTAATGCTGGACTTGGTGTCCTGGACTCTTGATCTGAGTTAGGCAACTCAGTTTGATTTTTTTTGGATTTGTGGCTTTTGGTAAGGTGTAGCTGCTGGGAGTGCCATGAACTGTCTGCTCCTCATACAGGGGCTGAAATAGTTTGTGGAGTCACCATGGCTGGCCTAGGAGGAAGTTCTCCCATGCCAATTTTTTCTTATCCCAAAAAGCTTTGTTTCCTGGCTTCTTCAAGGGATGGAAGGAGTTGGGTTTAGTTTTGTGTATATATGAATTGAGGACTATCTGGAGACTGAAAACTGAGCTTCAGATATTTTTCAATGCTTGTCCCCTTGGTAACAAAGCTGAAGCCCTGCCAGAGTTATTTTCAATGATTTGCTGAAGAATTATTGATATTCTATTCTGGTTTGGCAGGGAGGCTGAAGGAATAAACAAGAATTTACATTTTCAGTGTGTGCTGTCATCACTGTGGATCCTGTGCTGRACTTTCTCTGTGTTCTGCAGCATCATGTCCTGAGTTTTGGATTGTCAGAAATWGAGTGATTCTGTGCTGTTCATTCACAATTTTTTAAATTCATCAGAATTTTTGCAGAGCAGCACAGACAATAGAGAAATGGCTGTGTGGGTAGTCAGACARTATAGATTGTGTTCAAAGTGCACAAAGAGCTAAACCTGAAACAAGCAAATAATTTTATAGGGGTTCTGTGACACTTCAGTGTCACTATTTAGAGAATGCAGCCCTTGCTGTGGGGCGTTGCTGTGGCAGGTACAGCCTGTTGATTCCCTKGGGTTGATCATGCCAGGAGGATTAAACCCWTTTTCCTCTTGCAAAACACGAGGATTTAGGGTTTTCCTGTTGTTGCAGCAGAAACACAGCAGTGATTTACCTCTTCTGGCACTTGGTATAGGAGCTCTAGAAGGCTTTCTTTTTTGAGGACATATATTGTTATTTATTTGGAGCAGTTAATAATCTCCAAGCAGTGTCTGGCAAATAAATAAAAGGAAAGAGAGAGTTTTTTGGGTGGAAATGGAACTGTTTGCCCCGAGGTACAA
Organism: Malurus melanocephalus; assembly: GCF_030028575.1. Classification (NCBI taxonomy): domain Eukaryota; kingdom Metazoa; phylum Chordata; class Aves; order Passeriformes; family Maluridae; genus Malurus; species Malurus melanocephalus. Next base: position 1,340,214 of record NW_026623413.1, on the reverse strand, counting down.
TAAGGATTGGTGYACAAGGGGCATTTTTGCAGCGTGACTGTAGTGTGGATACAGCCTCCACTCAGATTTACTGTTCTCCTCATATGTAAGGAATTTAGTCAATTCAGTCTGTATTTGCAAGTTATTTTGATGCTCTTCAAGTGTCATCCATTAAAATAAAAAATACAGCCTGTGCCATGTAGAAAGGCAGGGATTGGTCCAGCAGTGAGCAGCAGGTGGTTTAGATGCTCTGTGGTAAAATGTTGTGTTGTCTGCAGCCCTTCCTGTGTGGGTTTTGTTTACGCAGCAAATTTAGACAAATTATCTGAACCCATCACGAGTCGACGCCGGAGCTGCAAATGAGCACAACCACATGGGGATGTGGCCTATCCTGCTTTCTGTCTCATTTAATTCAGCCAAGCTTTCCTGAGCAGCCCTGTGCAGGTAAGTCCTGTAAGACTGTATTTGTGGGTGTATTCAGGTGTGAATTGCCACAAATTATTACAAATTAACTGGGCCTCACAAAAAATGCTGTGCTCATTTTTGTCTTTTTAGTAGCCAGTTACTGAATGAAATAGAGATTTTCTTTATTCCCTGCTGTGAGTATTGGACAATATTATCTTGTAGAAAGTTACTTTAAGTGGTAGATGTGAAGGTGTGAGAGTATATTTGGTGTRGAGAAACCACACGTTAATTATTCCTGTAATGGATTTTGCAGTRTGATGAGGTAAAGGATTCCAGGTTCAGTGTCCACAGGTTTTTCCTGAAGGGAACAGGTCATTCCTCTCAGTACGGTTGTGCTGGGCAGTGCAGAACTGGGCACCTCCTTGGCAGAAATTCCAAGGAGAGTAAAGACAAACAGCCAAAGTGCTGACGGTGCCAGTCTGTGAGGGCACGGGGTGGCTGTGACAGATGAGGGCACCACAAGGCCACAGGGATGAGCAGAAATGAAGAATTTAGGGAGGGAGGCAAAGGGAGCTGTTTGTTTCAATCTGCAGGGTGGAAATGAGAGAGGTGTTTTGGATGGGTACCAGGAGGAACCAGAGCTGAGTGCCGGATCAGAGGCTCTGGAAGCAGCAGCAGCAGCAGCCAGGGCTGGCACAGCACCGTGAGGGGAGGATGCTCAGCAGGGTCAGGATTGGTGAGTGCAGGATTTGGGGGCCTCTCTGCCTTTTCTGGCCCTTCCCCTGAATCAAAGAGCTCAGGGAAATCATTTCACACCTCCCTGGAGAAGCAGCTCCAGGCTGCCATTGTCTGTGGGGCAGACACAGCTTTGGTCAGTGAACACCTCCCTCACAGACCGAGCGTCACCTTTCGTGTTGGGTGCCCAGGAGCAAATCCTGGAYTGTTCCTGCAGGCCAAACTCCATCCCAGGGCATTCCCAGGCTGSCCTGTCCTGCTGCTCTGACTGCACATCTGGAGACCATCATGAACTTGTTGTCTTCCAGTGGTTGCTCAAATCATTGGACTAATTTTCCTGAGTTCTTGTTTTTATCACTATGCAGCCAAGTGTCATTTAGCTGATCCATCTGCACTGAAATCCTGTAGTCCAAGCCCTTTCCTTGTTTTCCTTAAAAAAACTTCCTTTGCATAAGATGTTGGCTGTGCACAGCACCCTTTCTGGACCAAGCTGAACACTTTTATTAACAGCAGCTTGGAAAGTGCCTATTTTCCATGTCTCCACCAGGACGCCCTTTTCAGTAGGGCCTTGGCAATCTCAGCTGGCAAATCCTGCAGAACAATGTCCAGAACAAACATTTCTGGGGCTGGATTTAACAATGAGACACTTGCTGCCAGCAGTGATAAACCAAACCAGCTGTTGGGACAGATTTACACTTACTCCCTTCAGGAATGGCTCAGAGTAATTAATTTTACAAAAGAGCACTATAATATACAATTTATGCACTGTATTCCTCTTTCCATTTTTTTTTTTTGCCTGTATTTGCATGCTGCAGCTCACTGGCAATGCAAGCTTGGACTTAAAGAATGCCAAATTAATTAGAAGACTAAATAAATTGATTTTTCAAAAATACCATATCTGCACAGATCTGCAGATTACAATATATCCTACAGTGGGATGTAACAAAGAAGATTATCCTGGGTCTTTTTGCCTTYAGTCTGTGAGGTTTGCCCAGGTGTGGCACTATACAGGTATTTAATTTGGTAATAAAAAGTCCAGAGTATTTTTCCATTTGGAGAGGACACATCTCTTTCTAATGTTATGCAACCCAGTCATTTTGGTTTGGGTTTGCAGCAGCTGCCAAAGCCTTTCACAGCTGCCTTCCTTGGAGTCAAGGTTCCAAATGTTTTTCACCGAGACTTAGACCTCTGACACTCTGAACTTCCTTCACARAGATCAGAAATACCAGCAGGACTAGCACATTTGTTTTCATTGTCTGTTTCAATTTGAGAATTTCCAGTGAATTTTTCAAAGGTACATTGCCAAGGTGACATTTCAAATTAAAATGCATCAGCTTGGACAAGAGAGCATCGAAATGTTCTCAGGAGAGAAGGAAAGAAAATATCCTCATGGAGAGTGGARAAAGCACAGCGCAGGGTCTGCTCTTTCCTTCGTGGAAGTTTTKTTGTGGAGTCTTGTGGGTGGAGGGTTTGGGCCTTTATTTAAGCATCTTTTGAGAGATTCTGACAGTGGGAAGCTCAGCCTGTCAATAATTCTCCCCTGGGTGTGTTGAGAGCAAAAGCARCACAACTCCACATTGTGTGGCTGCTCTGTTCCTGAGGGCCGCAGGAAAAGTTTCCCGCACAGTTCACTTCTGCAAACAGTTGGAAAATGTGATAGATGAACTTGCTGAAGTGTGAGATGGTTGGAAGAATAATCTCTTTCTTGGTGGCAGATTGTTGGGATGCTACAGCCAGCCCTGTTGTAATTCCTCTGGGTAGGTTTGGTGGCTGTTGTGTTCCTGTCACAGGGTGTTGCTACACCCTCAGAAYACTTGGTTGTGAAATTACTGAATTACTGAATGTGTTTTTGTTCTGTCACCTACCAGCCTCTGAGTGCTCTGTTGTGAACCCRGGAGCTGAAATCCATCAGTGCATCCCCAAACCCTCCCGAGTTTACTGACAGCGGTGTGTGTGGAGGATTATTCAGGTGTAACAGCACAGGAAAACTTTGCTGCTGTGACAATCTCAGGGAGCTGAGGGTGTATCCCCCCATCCTTCCAAACTCAGCCGAATCCTTTCAATTCTCGTCTTCTCCACTGCCAGCTGGAGCAGCCCTGCTGTTCCTCTGTGTCCCATCAACTTTGCAGCTCCCAGCTGACAAAATGTTGCCTCTGTTGCTGATGTCTGTTAATTCTCCCTGTGTCGCTGGCCCCGTGAGTGGATGTTTGGCTGCTTTGACCCTCKCTGTGCTGTCGGTAATGGATAGCACATTGTGTGGACTCGGTGCCTGCTGTGCTCGGGGCTCTGGGAGAGGCTGGAGGAGGCTCTGGGATTCCAGCAGGATTGTTTGCACAAACACGTTACGCCCCTGTGCTGCCGAGGGGGTGGGTGTGTTTGTCCCTGATAAAAGCTTGGCTTCTGCCCTTCATCTTCACCAGCAGCGAGAGGAGCAGGGAGCTGGGACTCCCCACAGCCTCGGCCGGAGAAGGGAGAAGCCCATTTGCTCATGGAAATGGGCAGAAAGGACTTCAGTTACCTTTTGCTCTCCATTTTCTGCACAATGGCTCTGAAGCTGAGCTGTGTCAGCTCCGTGTCTGTGGCAGGGCTKGGATATGTTGTTACAGCAGCTGTTGTGCTTTCAGCTGTGGTAAGTGATGGACCTCACAACTGAACACTGAAAAACTTCTGCTTTCCAGCTACTTACAGGAGTCATGCTCCTTTAACTCTTTGTCAGGGTTTTGTGAGTTTTTAGTGGGAATTTGGGAGAAGTCAGGCTGACTTGTCCATCTTTGATTTCAGCTTAGGAATCACTTTGGTATCTAACTTGCTGTTTTGCTTTCTAGTTTGTAACATTCTTTATTTCTGCCTTGAAAGCTGAGCGTATTTTACTTTGGTCCATCAGTTGCTGTGAACTATTTTCTTTGTCAAAGTACTGAATGCTTCCAATATAATATTGTAATATTTTCTTCCCTGTTACCTGACAGCACTCAAAGACATGATGTGATCGATGGACAGACGGCATTGCCAGTACAACAGAAATGCTCTATTTCCTTTCAGAATTCCCAAAGTGAAGTCTTTTATAAGAGAGAAAAGTGTTCATTTTTGTTTGTTAAAAAAATGGGTATTGCACTGTGTTAATATATTGCATAAGTATGGCAATAAACATATGAAACCAAAACTGCAATGTCCTTAGGACAGGATGTTGTGTAAATTAATGTAATTCCTGCAAAGGAGCAGTTACACAGAAATATTGAAGTAACAGGTCAGAACAGAAGAGCTTTAATAAACCTATTAATTGTCTAGATCTTTGATAATATTCATAGCATTTTCCACTCGGTTTTAGAAAATCTGTAGATCATGTTTGTGCAGGGTGTACAATGTGTGGTTAAAAGGGGTTTCTCACCAACAGCCTTGAATGTCAAGCTTCACTCATGTGTCCTATTGAAAAGTTATAAATTAAGGAAAATATAGAGAATAAAATCAAGAGAGAGACAGAATAGTCTGGAAGAGGGTAAGTCAGGAGGAAATGAGGAAGTAGAGGTGAYTGCAAATGAAAATTAACAGTAATCAATGGAGAGGCATTATTTCCCCACCCATCCTTTCTTTTTTCCCTTAAAAACTCAGTGCATGAGAAAAAAGGAAACTCCACTTTTTGCCTGGCACAAGAAGTTAAGAGATTAGAAGCAATTTAAATTAAATACTTCCTTGTGTCCTGCACACTGAACATCATCCTCTGTCTCACCCCCAGCCTGTCAGCATGGTGGAACACGCCGAGTTTTTGAAGGCTGGGAAGGAACCCGGCCTTCAGATCTGGAGAGTCGAGAAATTTGATTTGGTCCCGGTGCCAAAAAATCTGTATGGAGACTTCTTCACTGGAGATTCCTACCTGGTGCTGAACACCATCAAACAGCGGAGTGGGAGCCTCCAGTACGACCTGCATTTCTGGTTGGGTGAGTKCTGGGAGTGTCCCTGGGGAGCCCAGAGTGACCCCTGAGCCTCTCACTGCACCAGCCAGGGGTGTTAAATGTTACCCAAGGAAATGAAAAACAGAGCTGGCAGAACGCTGGGTGGAAATAGCTCTACTCACCTCAAATATTTGCATGGTTTCTGCAATAGGGAGTACAGCTCCCTAAAGCTCCCTACAGCTCTCCTACAGGTCCTAAAAACAGCTTTTCCTGCTCAATAGGGCAGGTAAATGCCTGCTCTGCAGAGGTTCACAAGATCTCRGGTGAAAGGGCTGGCTGAAAACCTCTCTGCCTGAAAGGAGGGAGGTCAGGGTGTTCCTCCTGATCAGGGAGAGGGATTTTTTCCATTTCCCAACTGCCTTCTGCAGTTCCTTTCACCCACTCAGGTACCAAGGCTATACCCACAGCCTGCAAACCCCAGGCTCTTTGACAAATCCCAGTTAAATCTGCTTTCTCCCCATGGGTTTGCACAGTTGAATGCAGAGGCAGACACTCAGTTTTTCTCTCAATATTTCAGGTGATGAAAGCTCTCAGGATGAGCGTGGGGCTGCTGCCATCTTCACGGTGCAGATGGATGAGCACCTGCAGGGAAAGGCTGTGCAGCACCGCGAGGTGCAGGGCCACGAGTCCTCCACCTTCCTGGGCTACTTCAAATCTGGCATCAAGTACAAGGTGGGTGACAACAGAGCCGAGTCTGCAAGAATTCCCAATTCCCAATCCTGCCCAATTCCCAGGAGAGTCGGAATTGCCCTTTTTCCACTTGCTTAAAACTCAAACACATGTTTTCAATGAGTTAAAACTGCACAGGGTGGAGAACAGCAGATCCCAGTGGGAGAGATTTGGCTGAATTAATAAAACACAAGGAAAGCCCCAGAAAATTTTAGGAATTGAGGTTTTGTTTTTCTTTGAGAAGCAGAGGAAATAACAATCCCAAAGCACCCGGAATGAATTTAAGAAGCAGCAAAGTTAATAGGAAACGCCTACCCAGGAGATTTGGTTTCTCCCTACTCCCATGAGAGTTTGACCTTGCAGTCTCTGTGCTGAGCCCACCCTCTCAGCATGTGCAATGTTTTGGTAAAGGAGATGAACAGCAGTGGGAGTTACTCCTGCCTGCCATCACAATAAAGTGGGATACAAGTGAAAACACGCAGTCAAGAGTTGTGTCTGTTAGAATCCAAAGGCACGAGGAAAGTGATATCAGGTCATATGCTTGCAAAGTGCTCGCATTTCCTCACATCTGAAACTTCCCCATCTTTCTGTTTTGTTTATTTCCCACTCGTATTACTTTCATTCATTTAAACTTGGTTGTGCTTTTTTTGAGGGTAACTAACATGGGTTGTGTTGCCTGCATTGATAAATGATTCCCAGTGTCTCTTTATCAGCAGGGAAAGTGAATCCTAAGCTTGGGATAATTTCTGCCAGGCAGGACATATCACACACAGGGGAATTCACTCTTCAGTTCCAGTGTGAATCCTTGCACTGTGTTTCTCCTCAGGCTGGTGGTGTGGCTTCTGGCTTCAGACACGTGGTTCCCAACGAGGTCACTGTGCAGAGGCTGCTGCAGGTCAAAGGCAGGCGAAATGTCCGGGCCACGGAGGTCCCTGTGAGCTGGGACAGCTTCAACACAGGGGACTGCTTCATTCTGGACCTTGGCAGTGTGAGTACCACAGCAAAGGCAGCTTTGGGACAGTTCCAGGGCCAGAAGGGGCACTTCATAAAAGGCTTTTTCCCYGCTCTGTCGAAGCCATCTCAGTGTTGAGCGTCCTGAAACCCTGACATTGTTGAGTCCCAGCTGAGTCCTGTCTCATCTAGAGCGGTGCTGGCAAGCTCTGACAGTGTCTTTCTCCTACCCCAGAACATTTTCCAATGGTGTGGATCCAACAGCAATCGCCAGGAGCGGCTGAAGGCCACGGTGTTGGCCAAGGGGATCCGGGACAAYGAGCGCAACGGGCGCGCCAAGGTCTACGTTTCAGAGGAGGGATCCGAGMGGGAGGAAATGCTCCAGGTTATTCCCTTTGTCCGTTTGTCTGTGCTGGAATGGGAAGTGTGGAAAAACAGGTGGTGTGGCTTTACCTGTGAAATGTTAGGGGGGTAAACACACAGCTCAGTGCAGACCTGGTCCTCTGCCCTGCTGGGACATCAGAGCAAATTCACACTGTTAATCTGGAATTTGCTTCTACTCATTCTCTTGACTGGAGCACCAGGAAGGAAGATCCTCTTGGACTGGCTGGTGATGATTTTCTGTCCCTCCAGGTCCTGGGACCAAAGCCCAGTTTGCCAGCGGGTGCTTCTGATGAGACCAAAACAGACACAGCCAACAGGAAACTGGCCAAGCTCTACAAGGTRATGGGGAACCCTGGCCTAACCTGGGGAGAGCAGAGTGATCTTTGCAGGGTTACAGAGGTGGAATAGCAGAGAGGAGCTGAGCTGCTCAGTGCCCTACTCCTGCCTTACTCTGCTTCTTCACAAGGTTTATGTATGAACCTTGGTTGCTTACATTTCATGTCCTCCTACTTTCTGTGGTGTTTGTCACCACTTTTGACTATAGTGAGACAGCTGGGACTTGCAGGAGTTTTTGAGGGAAAGGTGGAGGGTGAAACAAATGGTGGAAAAGGGAGTTTTTTGTTGTGCTGTCAGGCATGGGAGGGTGACAGGAAAGAACTAWAAACAGTGAGCCTGAGAAGCAGGATCTGCCCCTTTCTAACACCCAGATGATGCAGTAACTTTGGAGAAGAATGTCCAAGACTTTGTGAGAGGCATCTTCTGTACAGCAGCCTCTGGTACCATGGGGTCAATATCTGCCAGGATGGTTTGTTTTGTGGCCCTTTATGCATTAGTCAGTCCAGGAACTCAGACTTTTAACCCCACTTGGTACAGAGGGGCTGTTCTCAGTTACCCTCCAGTCCCTGTGTGCAGTTGATTTGCTTCAGAAGTTATTTTCTTTGGAGGATATTCACCATTTTGGACTAATTTTCCTTTGGTCCTAGCAGTATCTGCTTTGCTAGAAATACTTGAAATCTTCAGAGCGAGTGTTATGTTTTTGTCATTCTGTTGCTGTGTCAGAGGTATCCTGTTTGAAAACAATAGTGCCTGCAGCAGCCAGTGCATTCAAATGGATTTCCCTTCCCCTCCCTGAGCTCTGAGCTGGGGCCACGGAGCAGGAGGGAGCAGAGGGTGCCCTGTGTGACCCATGTGTTGTGTTGTCACAGGTCTCCAATGGGGCTGGGAACATGGCCGTGTCCCTGGTGGCAGATGAGAACCCMTTCTCCCAGGCAGCCCTGAGTACYGATGACTGCTTCATCCTGGACCATGGCACAGATGGAAAGATCTTTGTTTGGAAAGGTACCAGACAGAACCAAGGAGAATATAATATAAGTAGAAAGGCAGTTGTTCTCTCTCAGCCATCACAACAGGCATGAAAGAGATCGAACAATTGTCATTTGCTATTTGCCATAATTTAGCTGGAAGGCTGGGTCCTCCTACTTTTRCAAAAGGTACCTGGGACAGTTTCTTCTCTGGGTAAAAAAAACCCCCTTCTTTTCTCTCTATTTTCATTAAAGGCAAAGGTGCCAACTCTGAAGAGAAGAAGGCAGCACTGAAAACAGCCTCAGAGTTCATTGACAAGATGGGTTATCCCAAACACACCCAGGTAAGGATGTGCAGCCAGCCCCAAGCACTGGGGGCACTTTTTTGCCACACGAGCCAGGCACTGCAGAGCACAGATGGCTCAGGTGATGTGTCCATGCCAGCTTTTCATAGAGCTCCTGTTGTGGGAGATCTGCTCTGTTTTGGGAGATTCTGCAGGGGTGCTCCTGGGCCAAACCAGATTTACCCCAGCACAGGTGGGAGTGAATGATTCTTCCTCTCAGAAACTCTTCTGTCTTTTCCATGATTCTCTCCAAAGAGGGGAAAAAGAGAAGTGGATAAACCTGCTGGTTTTGGGGAGATGGTTCTAAAAGCTCATTCCTTTCAGATCCAAGTCCTCCCTGAGAGTGGTGAGACACCTTTGTTCAAGCAATTCTTCAAGAACTGGCGGGACAAGGAYCAGACAGAAGGGCTGGGGCAGCCTCACGTTTCTGGCCACGTTGCCAAGATCGAGCAGGTCCCTTTCGACGCRGCCACCCTGCACAGCTCCAAGGCCATGGCTGCCCAGCACGGCATGGAGGATGATGGCTCTGGCAAGAAACAGGTCAGTGGTGGCACCATCCCTTTGGGAACGTTCCCAACTTTTCTTTGCTACTTTCCTGCAAGAGCATTCCTGCAAGAGCAGCGAGAAAAGGGAGGTCAGAGAGCCACCAACACTGAGGGTTGTAACTGCTGGGGGAATTTCTGACAGCAGAAACAGCAGCAGGGTCTTGGAAGCCTGCAGATGAGTGGGGTTGGTTCTGAGTCCCCAGTTTCCTATGGACTGCTTCCTTATTTCTCCTCCTCCTCCTGGTTATTCTCCCCATGGCCATCACACCTGTAAGGGGCGAATGTCTTGGAGGACATGGATTCATGACTTTGAGCACTGAGGCAGAAGTGAAGGTGAGCTTGAGCGTGCTATGGGCTGTGCTGAAGCCTACAGAGGTTCTGGCTGTTTAAAAATGCCCCGAAAAGCCTCAAAGCTGCGCTCGGGACRGGCGGTGGAGCGGGTGGGAGCTGTGCTGTCAGATCCCGGCAGGGGGAGCGGCAGCACCGCCAGCTCGGGGATGCGGAGTTGGAGAAGGCGGGCGGGGAACGGGCTCGTTCGGCAGCGCYTCCGCTCCTCTCCTGCAGATCTGGAGAATAGAGGGCTCCGAGAAGGTGCCGGTGGACCCCGCCACGTACGGGCAGTTCTACGGAGGGGACAGCTACATCATCCTGTACGATTAYCAGCACGACGGGAAGCGGGGACAGATCATCTACACCTGGTAAGGAACTTCCTTGGGGTAAGTGAGGAAACTGGGGCTGTGTTGGGCTGAGAGTCCACTTGAGAAATCRGTCACTGCTGGTTCCCCCTTACAGAGGAACCTTAGGGGATAAAATTTCACCCTGGATAGTTTTCCCTCACAACAAAACAATACCAGAGGTCTGGGATGTTTCATTTGAAGTGGAACAATGGAGGGAATTACTGTGTGAGCTTTTTTTTTTCCTTTCTCCCCCCACTGGTAGTTACTCCCTTCTTTGGCTCAAGCTCTGCTTATCTAGGAAAATGCTGCTTATCTGGGAAAGGTTCTTATCTCCCCCTGTACTCGCTGTGCTACAACAGAGGATAAAGGATTTCTCCTTTGTGTTGAATGTAGTGCTAAAGAGATTTGGTAACACAGGATTTCCTCACCTCCTCTTGATCTCTGTAAGGTGTGTGTGTGTGTAGGGGGGGAAAGGCTGAGAATAAAGCTGGGATTTGTCCTTGTTTTCCAGGCAGGGCGCTGACTCCACRCAAGATGAAATCGCAACCTCTGCATTCCTCACAGTGCAGCTGGATGAGGAGCTGGGAGGCAGCCCCGTGCAGGTAAAGAAACAAACACAACCCAGCAGCAGCCAGACCCCAACACTGGGGGAATAAAGAATATAATAAAATCCTGCCCTCAGCTGGGTGCTGTGTGAATATTCCAGCTCGGCAGAGGGCTGTAAAGGCCTCTGGTTAGTCTTGTGCTGCTCAAAACTGAGCAAGTTTCTTTTCTCCAGAAACGAGTGGTGCAAGGGAAAGAGCCCCCTCACCTGATGAGCATGTTTGGTGGAAAGCCCTTGATTGTTTACAAGGGTGGAACGTCGAGGGAAGGAGGCCAGACAGCACCTGCAGCAACGCGGCTGTTCCAGGTCCGCTCCAGCACCTCCGGAGCCACCAGAGCAGTGGAGGTACGTGCAGGGAGAGCCAGCCTTGGAATAGCTGAATTCCCCGTGTGGAAATGGAACCTGGGCCAGGACACGGGTTCAGAGCCCCACTGCTCTGAAAGAAAATGCACACGAACCCCTCTGTGCAACATCAAAGGGGAGATGAAATGCTAGAATAGGTACAGGTGAGGGGTGGGCAGAGGTTTATGGCTGCAATTTCCAGCTTCTACAGGCCTGTCCTTGTTGACACAGAGGAGCTGGGGTTAATGATTGATCAGCCTTGGCAGCAGGGACTGCTCTGCCATGGGCTCCCCGTGAGTTCCTAAATCTCCTGCCATAACCATCAGGATTGGCACAATAACAGCCAGGAGTTCCTGCTGCAGGTCCTGTGTACCTGTAATCACACAGTGAAACAGTTATTTACTCATCCCATGTGGAAAATCAAACTGGGATACCGTGAATATATAACACATCTGACAGCCTTACACACTCATATAGGGTAATTTTTTTGTGGTTTATTCAACTACAGGTTCTGGTTTGATTTTGAAATAACAGGCTCTGTGTTGAGGGTGGTTACATCTGACACCTGCAATGTTCCTTCTTTTCAGCTGGATCCTACTGCCAGTCAGCTGAACTCCAATGATGCCTTTGTCCTGAAAACTCCCTCTGCTGCCTACCTGTGGGTTGGCCAAGGAGCCAGCAACGCTGAGAAATCAGGAGCACAGGAGCTGCTGAAGATACTGGGAGGAACTCGCCCAGTACAGGTTGCTGAGGGCAGAGAGCCAGGTGAGGGGTCACAGTGGAGTCTGGCATCATTTCTGTGGCTGCACATCCTCAGCAATTATTTCATGGGTATTTTGTCTCCCAGAATGAGATGTGGACATGGGCACAGAGGGCTTCTCCGGGATATTTTCATTGTGTTTAACAGCGCTCTCGTGTCTTTACACCCTTGGGACTTTCTGAGCCAGAAGAGAGCTTCAAGTCCTACCCAAACCATAACCCTGATGTGGGTTCCATGAACAGGTGAAGCATCAGTCTCCCTCCCTCTGTTTTCCAGACAATTTCTGGGCAGCCTTGGGTGGCAAAGCCCCGTACCGCACCTCTCCCAGGCTCAAGGACAAGAAGATGGACGCTCACCCCCCGCGTCTCTTCGCGTGCTCCAACAAGAGCGGGCGCTTCACTGTGAGTGTCTGTGGGGATTCATCCAACATGCACTGACAGGCTGGGAGAAGCTCAGCCCCAGCTGCTCTGAGCCCTCACCAAGGGTGACACCTGATCTTTCTTCGTGGTGTTTGTCCAGTACAGCTGAAGTGGCCCTTGTGCTCATCTTAACCCTCTTTTTTCCAGATTGAAGAAGTCCCTGGAGATCTGACTCAGGATGACCTTGCCACAGATGATGTGATGCTCCTCGACACATGGGATCAGGTGTGTCACATTTACAGGGGGACAAGAGGAGCAAAGGATGGGCACAGACTGGCTGTAGATCAGAATCTAAATCACAATAGCCAGAAGTGCTGTTGTAYTATAGATTCAGAACACAGCAGCCACAAGGCAACTCAGAAATGAATTTTTACATTTTATAGAAAAATTTTCAAACATTTCTCCTGTTGTTAACTAGTGTAGAATTTGTTCAAGGATCTACAATTCATTTAGATAAAATTCAGGCAAAAAATTCTCATTATTGACCAATAGCTTTGGTCATGTTGGTCAACAACTCAGGCACGCCAACACAAGGATGTTCTGGTTTGTGTCRCACTCGGTTCACTGAGACTTCATCTAAATTATCCCTTCATAAASAGATTGCTTGTTGCTGAAATATGCRTATTTTTAATATGCATATTTTTTTCTTTAGGTCTTTGTATGGATTGGGAAAGATGCCCAAGAAGAAGAAAAGACTGAGGCACTGAAATCTGGTAATGTCACATTTTCCTCTCTGAACTATCCCTTTCTCATTTTCCCACTGTCTGATCATGACACGGGTAATTTATGTTTAACAGGCGTAGGTTAAACCCTACTGGGTGGGTTTGTTAAAATGGACAATGTGAAGCTGCCTCTGTCACAGCCACTCAGCCCCAGTTGAGGTGCTGCAGTGCAGTCCTGGTGCTCAGTGAGATTCCCTCTGTGTCCCCAGCCAAGCGCTACATTGACACAGACCCGTCCACCCGGGACAAGAGRACCCCCGTGACCATCGTCAAACAGGGCTTTGAGCCCCCCACCTTCTCCGGTTGGTTCCTGGGCTGGGATGATGACTACTGGGCTGTGGATCCYCTGCAGAGAGCCATGGCAGATGTGGATGTGTGAGGAATGTGTTTGAAACAGAGCAAGTTCAGTGCCTTCAATGCCTTMAAGAGCTCCTTCCTCCTGCAGGATGTATGTTAACGAGGGAATGATGTTAATAGCCAATTAGCTGTGCAATAATTTCCGAAAACAATCACGACCAGTCATTGACCCTACTCCTTGCTTTGATTATATTTAATACAATAAAGCTTGTATGAAATATGGGAAGAACAGAAATGGTGGGTTTGTTACAAAGAAGAAAATATGAAACAGCAGCTGTACATACCACATTTGAACACACCTTAGAAAAAAAAAACCTTTGTGCTATCTTTTGCACATAGACTTTTTACTAAATGGTTACAGAAATTATTTTGAGGAGTTTGGGACTGCTTTGCTTTCCTCTTTTCAGAGTTAAAAGCATTGAGACCCTGATAAACAATATTTTACCCTTTCAGAAAGTCACTTATTAGTAAACTGCATGTTTTTATTCAGGATGAGAGCAAAAAGCATCTTGTGGTGTCAACAAGAMTTCACAGGGGTGGCACCTGCAGCAGCAGCAGCGGGAGTTCCAGTGACTCATCTTCCCTAARGATTAACCTGGAGCTGTGCAGTTCCCTGTTCACCGCTCCAAGTGCCTGAGCACAGCARTGCTCATTATTCCAGCTTTGTTGGCTGATTCTCCCCTCCCAGCCAAATGTTAAGCTCAGCTTACATGAGCTGCCACACTGCCAAACACAGAGTATATTGCCTTGGTGAAGCAGAGGGAAACCTGCCCAGCAAACAGGCACAACATGAACAGTACTTGAGCATCTCCTACCGGTGACAAAGGCACAGCGTGTGGAGGCACAGGTAACCAGGCCTAAAACACCTGTAAATACAGAACCCATTGGAGAAGAAAGGGCAGAAAAAACAACTTCTGGAGTTTATACTGGCCAGTGGGAGAAGGGCACTGATCTTGGCTTTTCAGTTTCATTGCCACCTCTCAGAATTTAAAGACGCCAGACTCAGTGCTGGTGGCAGCCTGAAGAGCCTCCCCTCCTGCAGAATCCACTTGTTGTCATTTGAATCTGTAATTCTATTTACAAAAGGAAGTTTAACAGCYTGGGTTATGTGAGCTGGCCTCACCTGCTTTGGGGATGAAGTGTAAGCCCTCACTGACACAACTACTCCAGGTCTGCATGGAACAGCACCCAACAGGCAAAGCAACAGTGAAGCATCTGTTAAATACCACCCCTCCCTGCTAGTTACAGGCATCTTATTTCCTAGAGAAATAAGGTTTTAGACTTGGTTGAAATGAAGTACTTTGGTTTTTAAATTTTTTTTTAGGAGAAACAGATASAGGCAGAGCCTTTTCAGTGCTTTAAAGCAGCATAACTGTATACAGACACAGCCCCGTAACAGCAGCAGCCCATCAGTGACCACAAGCACGTTGTATCCATAACTACGGCGTGTTTGTGCCATTCCTGGGTGGCAGAACAGGCAGAAAGTGCCACTAACAACTGTTTCTCATGAATGGGAGCATGAGGAGTCTCCAGGACAATATTCCACTTCCCTTGCAGGGCTACAGACGCATTTTGTAGAATGAATAATTCCAMATGTTGGATCACCTCTACCAAAACTGGTTTTTTATACCACTTGAAAAGGAGGTTTTGGATGTCCCATCCAGGATGGGATGCACAACCTGCTTGTACTCCTTCTGAGAGGTTTTCAGCTTCAAATATTGTGATTGTCCACATTCACAAACGTTACATACAAATTCTATAACACACTCAGTAAAACAAAAAGGTTCCTCAGCAAACCAACTTTGCTAACACCGCCACAAGCTACACTACACAGGGACATCAGTGCTGCAAACGGGCTGACCCTGAGCTCACCCCTCCCACCGTTCCTAATCTTTCAAACCTAGGAGGCCCTGCAGGATGTTTATGGGCAGGGGGAAGACGATGGTGGAATTCTTCTCYGCAGCAATGGTGGTCAAGGTCTGCAGGTACCGGAGCTGGAGAGCAGCAGGAGACTCTGTGATCACCATGGCCGCCTCCTTCAGGGCCCTGGAGGCGTTCATTTCCCCCTCGGCCGCGATCACCTGGGTAGGCAAAACGAGCCACAGTGAAATCATCCTGCAGGAGGAATGGGGAATCCACCAAAACCACTGCCCAGCACTCTGGTAAGTGACCTGCACAAGCCACTTCTGTTTGCACTCCAGGTCCAATGCCTGCTTCCCTCCCACCCAGAATGCCAGATCACAAAAGCTGGCATCAGGTCTTGAGAATGCAATGGAATTATTTATTCTACCTTCAAAAGCTTTTGTGCTTCTTCCAGCACTGCCTCTCGAAACCAGAGGCACTCCCTGCACATACCTGAAAATACTTTCTCCTTCAAGTTGTTCTTTTTTTGTATCTGCAAGGGCTTGAGAGGGAAWGGTGTATTTCTTACTGGGGAAAAACCAAATCCAGCCCCCAGGCTGATGTCATTACCTTGGCTCTCGCCTCCCGGGCAGCCTCTGCTTCTGCAGCCATGGCTCTCTGCAGCTGCACAGGTAACTTCACATCCTTGATCTCCACACGCTCCACCTTAATGCCCCAATCGTCTGTTGCCTCATCAAGTGTGAGCTATAGAAGGCAGGACAGGTAAGTGAAGGCACACATCTGGCTCACAGTAATGCCCAACGTTGAAGAATGACCAAAAAAACAAATGAATTCTCTTCAAACTCTCAAACTTTCAGGGCTTTAGTGTTTGAATTTTGATCTGATAGCTATAAGAGCATATTTGTTTTAAACTAACAAAAATCCCCAGAGCTTGATTAATATATTGAAGGAATTCTGTGGCCCATTTTCCTTCGATAGTGACGTACTGACACAAGGATCCAGGGAACCTTTCTCTCCTGTATTCCTCATTCCCACTTGCTAGCCCCACTGTCCATTAGTGCTTTAGTCCCTCATTTTTATTTCACAGAGTGCCCTCCCCAGAGATCTTGGCTTTGCCTACTGCTCCAAATCACAACTTATCATTAAGAGGTGAAATAAATCCACACCTTTAAGTTATCCATGGGATTGCTGCTTAACCTGCTGTTTGATGGATTGCCTAAAGCTGCTCCTACCTGCATGCTGTGTGCAATTTCCTCACGATCAGAGAGGATCTCAGACAGGTTTTTGGTGCCCAGAACATTCCTCAGGGTGGTCTGTGCCAGCAGCCGGGTGGCTGAGTCGGCGTTGGTGATGTTTGCCACAGCCAGAGTGGCATTCTGCACCCTGTAATAAACCACTCCATCCACGTTCACTGTCACCGAGTCCTTGGTCAGGATCTGAAAAGCAATGGGGAAAGTACAGAATATTAAATAAATACAGGGTTAATTATTATGACAATCACATATTTGTTTTACTACACCAAGTCATGGTTTTCCTCTGTYTTGAAAACAAGTCCTTATACACATTATGCAGCATGTAAACATGTCCCAGTGTTCATCAACCTCCCAGCAGAGCTTTGCAAAGCTGAGACTAAATATGGGTTTAGAAACTTCTCAGTGAAAAATGCATTCCATTAGCTTTGCCATAATGTTATTTTTAACTTACTTCCTCAAATTCAGAGGGATCTTAAAGTCATATCAGTGACAGGAAAAAGAAAAAAAGCCGAAATTATTTACCCTGAAATACGTCTTCCCCTGGGAAAGTTTAACCAGTGATTTTGGCAAGAAATCACAGCCAGGTTGGTCCCTGTGCTGCCTTTCAGTGCTGTCATAAACAGGGCTGTGTAAGAGGCAGCCTGACAGCAGGGCCATGGGGACTGTGCTGCAGAACTGCAGAGCCCTGGGACAGAAGGGTGGCACTGCACAGGGGAGCCAGAGAACTGGGGCCATGCCCAGAGCTGCCCTCATTCCATGTTACACAATTACTGTTGAGTTATTTGACAGGAGAGATGGATGTGTGAGTTACTCAGCCTTCAAGAGTCACCTGCTCTGTCCCTGTCCAAACCACCTCTTTTAGCAAGCTTTTCTTAACACAAAAGCTAAAGAATGAGTAACAGGCATAGAAATCATGTTGTACAAATAAAAATGGATTTCTACCTCTACCTACGGAACACAAACAAACCTAAATCCATAAGYGTAATTTCATCAAGTCAAAAGAAAAACCCGATTACTGATGGCCTCACTAATGGCACAGCAGCAGCTGCAAGCACATTCTGCCTGCCAGTGATTAGGTTTCTCCCAATTACCCTTTACAGTGTACCAGGACAGCTGCCATTTGTCTCAATCTGCAGCTAAGGATGAGCAGCAAACCCACGAGCAGATCTGACAGGAAACAGATGCACGAGACAAGTTGCATGAAGCATTTCTGCCTTGCAGAATRCACCACATACATGAGGGACACAGTTATAACCATAAAGATACAATTGTTCACTAACTTATTTTTAGAGGGACGGTTGGTTTTTATTCTTTTGTTATCCATCAAGTTGGCAGCACTGAGTTCAGCTGGGTTAATGTTCTTATAATGTTCTGCTACAAAATTAGGATGTCCAAGGAAAATCAGACTAGAAATCAAAGGAATTTTTGTGTTCTTTAGGACCTGCCACGAGTGGTACCAACTTCTTCATGTTCCTGTGCAGGGCAGGAACAAACCAAATTGTTTCACGTGCACACAAACCCAGCTAAGGGAGCTGACCACTCATTGCCCAAGTTGCTATAAATAGAGCTTGATATATATACCAATTTCATCWCATTACTTGAGCTAGTTTATACATGTAGATAAATTGGCACAGCACAGATCACTGCTGCGCCTGGAAATCTTCCAGATTTCACAGAAGCAATTAGGGAATGTTGTATGAAGCCCAGCAGCCTTCRTTCCAAACCCCTCCCTTCCCAGCTCTCAGGCACTACTCAATTATCTCATTTGATCCTCAGAGCATCATCTGTTTGCTTTCAGTGCTCTTCTCTTACTGGCTGACATTTCTAAAGGATTTATGTATTCTTCACAATGCATTGCACCTGCACAAGAAATCTGTATTTAAACTATATGTTACCCAATACTGAGAGGRGAGAAGGAAAAACAAAGTGCACAGAATTCCCCAAGTTCTTTAGTAGATGCAAAGRCAAATGCACACTCACCTCCTGGGGAGGGATATCAAAAGAGATGGTTCTCATATCAACTTTGATGAAGCTGTCTGTGCAAGGCAGGACAAAAAACAAACCTGTGCCAAAAAATCCATTCAAGAAGATGTGAAAATGGGTCATTCAAGCAGRTGAAAACTTGTTACTGCAATAAGCTGAAATCCAACTGTTGTGGCTGTGCAACTCTTTACAAGGAGCTCAGCACCACAACACTTGTTAATGATTTCAAACCAAGGTAAGACTTTCAAAGCCTGGCTGAAAGTGAAGCCATTGCCCCTTTCTGTCACTGTGAGCAGCAGGAGCAACAGCTGAAAATAACAGTTCCAGGTCTCAGAGTTTCTAATATACACAGGCAACTTCTCAAAACTATCCAATACTCTACTGCCTTCTGGTACTTTTGGAGGATATCAAGGGTTTCAGACTTATTGGGTTTAACCGATACATGMAATTGTTTTTTTCAAACAACCCATTTGATGGCATTATTCCTGCCTTTACATTTAGTGCTTTTGATTCGGCCTGCAGCAGAACAAAGGAGAGCTGGGAAAAATTAAGTTTGCTGTCTTCTCTATCCACAGTATGAATCAGAACATTCTGAGCTGGAAGAGGCCCACGAGGCTCATCAAGTCCAATTCCTGTTGTAAYACATCCTCTTACTGGAAGTTACAAAATTCTTGAGAAATCCATTTGCCACTTTAATGCAATGTCTCTCTACACAATTATTGTTTTGCTGATGACTAATTAGAACAAATTGCTGTCAGGACATACCTGGTCCCTTTGCTCCCCCTTTTAAGATGCGTCCAAGTCTGAAGATAATGGCTCGCTCGTATTCCTTGATAATCTGGAACAAATCATTGCATGTGATGCACAGGTTTCCAGAGATCACATGATGCATTCCAAATTATGCACACACCAGTCTAAGACAGCCTTGATTCTCAAATTTAACACACATTTCTCTACTGGGCTGCTTTTGAGAATTTTAGCCTAAACTTTATTGTCAGAAAGCAAAGAGCAAAAGGAAAAATTAGGACAATAGTCCAYAAGAAATATTGCTCAGACTCTCAATAGAAGGGCACCAGCAGGAGCCATCAGGAATATCCTGGCAACAACACAACAAAGTGCTGTGTCTGTGACCCAGCAGGGATTTTTCCAGCTCCAATTCTGATGCCACACATCAGCCAAACCAGCAAAAAATAACTCCTCCTGTCTGGAAACTGAAAACATACAGCCACATCTATGTACATAGTTACAGATTTATATTTACATTCTTCATATTTAGATATGTGATATACAGGGAGAGATCTTAAAAAAAAAGTTCTCTAAGAGTAGCTATGGGCTCTTGCAATTATTCTGATCGTCCAAATGAGTTTATTTACTAATGACAACTGGGCAGACGTAGTAAAGACGTCAGTGCAGGAATCATTTTGACCAGATATGGTAATAGCACTTTTATTTTTGGTTTGAAGATGAATGCACTGAAGTGCTGGGGTCTGCTATCTACTGCCTGCTGTAGCTCAAGAACAGAGTTGGATTAATTTGTGTTAGAACAAGTAAATCCAATTGAGAACAATAATAACCACTCTGCATTGCTTAAAATTTTAATCCAACTTAGCAGTGAGCAACTTTACCTTTATGCACAGCCAGATTGAGATAGGAAAAGTAAGAACAGTGAAAATAAGCGAAACGACCACCAGGATCCATCCACACAGACCGAGGCCCTCTTCAGCCTCATCTACAAAAGAGAAGAAATGTTTACATTTTTAAACCCCAGAGTGCCTGTTAAAGTGCCTAAATTGGATATTTATGTTGAATAKTCCTTGAATAGCACTACTCCTCTGGCTAAATGCATTAGGTTTAAATCAGAAGGSAAATTAAAAGCCACACTCTGCTTTGATTTTCACCAGTGTCTCTAAGTTGTGCAAGACAGCTGAGGACAGAATGCTGTCCAAGCAACATTTATGCAAAAGTATACCAGCATTTAAGTACTGATTCTCAAATGCCTTCCTCCTCCTCCTCTAGTTTTTCTAGCAGTGACTAACAGGCAGCAGTGGAAATCCTGTTCTTTTGTTTTCTGAGAAGTCGGAGGAACACTCGCTTAAGGAGTAAAATGCAAATACCCCACAGCCTGCCACCTCTGGGACAGCATTGTTAGAATTTGGTTTCTGTTCCAGCTGTCTAAGAAAAAATCACGATTCCAGACCTGTTGGATCTGGGAAGTTGGGTAAGATGTGGTACAAGATTAGATGGATGCGGAATAAAGTCTTCATAAAGAATTTCTTGGCCAGAAACTSCTCATGCCTTATTTCTCTGTCAGGAGAAGACACCAACTGAAGGTATCTCTGGGATCAAATAACGACTTGGTGGTTTCAAATGCTACCCAACTAAAGCCAGCCATGCTCCATGACAAAATGTGGACTGGGAGGCATTCCCAGAGCTACAGGAAGTTTCTTATCTTGCCTGCTAAGATTCTGATGGAGTGCCAAGTGCCTGCTGCCAAGCAGGGATGTCCAAGGGTGACACTCAGCACTCACAAATATCGCATTCCTACTCCGGAGATATTGAATTTCTGTAGAAGTCACACCTCAGATGATGTAAAATTTCAAGACTGAGCAAATGGATGCTTTATATACCCACAATGTGTTGATTTTCACAACACAAGAGGGGACAGAGGTGCTGTCTTGCACAAAACTATACGAAATATGGGAAACAAGCTTGGCATTTGTGGAATGAGCCAGTTTTGAGAACCATCTCATCATGGCACTTGGATAATTTCATCMCTGATTCCTCAGTGAGGCTCATTGACACTGGATCCTGGGAGCATCCTGTTCCAAGCACTCAAGTGGGACTGACAGAGGTGGTGCAGAGGGAGCACTGTGGCTCCTGCAGGTGATTCCTATCCCTGTCYACCCCATGGGTTGAAGAAAAGACTTTACCCCACAATAAATGTTGGCTGACAGTATCCCTAAACATGCCACTGGAATTTTCTCCTGAGCTAAAAAGCAGGCAAGCCCACACCTTGGATTTATAGCCTGCTGTGGTGGACAAATCACAGGCAATAAAAAAAAAGCGAAAGTTCTTGAGCAACCTCTTTAAGCAATAAACCACAAGGAGAAACACTATTAAAAAAATAAAAAACTTAATCGAATCAGCCTTTAATGCCTTTAAGGCTGGCTGGAACAGTTACCGTTACTTTAGCAAGAAATTATCACTTGGATCATCAAACAGTATTAAGAATTTATAATACACACTTAGTGCTGCAGGCTAAGATGGGAGGGGAAAGTTCTCACTACAGCTTGAGGTGTGGCACATGCATCATTTTGATTTRTTTCCTTCTGCAAAGACTCCACAATCCAAACAAGCACATCACTGTCAAACAGCAAAAATGTGCCCTTATTGAAAACAAAATGCTTATTTCAACAAGAGCTGGATGTCTTCACAGATGCTTCTCAGAGCACTTCACATGGGAAACAGTCAAAATTACAACGTCTAATAACCAAAACTATGTCTAATGCCATTTACTCCGTACTTTACTGTGATCACACAAGAGCTGCAGGAGACACCACAWCAGCAGCATGTTCAGGAAAGGTTTTCAGAGACAAGACTGACATCAAAGTGACCATGGCRAGGTATTAATAACTAACATAGTTATAGCATGAAATGCAGATCCTCTCCAAGGATACCAGAACCAGCATGTGCCATTGGGCATGAGGCCCAAAGAGATTCACAGTTATTTATACGACAACTCAAATTACCCAGCCAAAGGCTTCATACACAAAGCWATCTTATAAATACATTTCCTTCTCCAGTTGCAAACGAGAAAAGCATAAAATAAATCATGACTTTTCCGTTGCCTGTTCCTGAACAATGGAAGTTAACAGGAAAACACACCAGTTTCCAGTAAGTGAAACTGTCAGTTGTGCTATCTCAGAGCATCATCTCTAAAATATCCTGGCCCACGTCACACTCACACCTACTAACTGCAAGGACAAAACCCAATTCAATGATGGTATCAAGAAATTTTCCAACTCATTTCAAACTTCAGGACTTTGATAACTTCCTCCAGTCACACCTACAGAGGATTTGGCTGTGGTCAAAAGCCACAGTAGTGTCAAAAACCAATCCCCAAATGCTCTTTGTTCTCGTTTACTGGTGCAGCACCCCGAAGATTACTTCTGTTGACTCTGCTTGTCATTATTTGCGTAGTTTCCCCCTTTATGAKCCAAGTTACCGCACACGAAAGGAAACCACACACCAAAATCCCAGCCGAGTTTCGCCACCGGGGCAGCTCGTGGTGATGTTCCGACACGTTCCCAAGGGCGGTGCGAGGACTTGCCAAGCAYCACCACCTTTGTCTCCGTTACCCAACGGGGCAGCAGGGTCAGCCCCCCGTTTTCCTGGGCAATGGGCTGCATCCCCCGTCAGCCGGGGCTGTGTTCGCTCCGGAGCCGCCGCTGACCCCTCGGCAGCCGGGGCTGAGGGGAGSGAGGCACGAACGCTCCTCGATCCTCCCGCGGGCTTAACTTCGGTCAAGCATCTTTAAACTTTTCTCCGAGACTAAATAAAGCAATCATTAAAAGCGAAACAAAAAGCGGGGGGAGAGGGAGAGAGAGAGAGACTCCAAGGCGCCGCGTGCGCGGAGCCCGCGAGGAGCGACCGCTGCSGGGCCGTTTGGGGACAGCTCCCTCCCCGCTCCCCCTGCGGCGGATACCTGCCACCCGCCGGGCCTTGGGCGGGTACCCCTCCTCGCAGTCCGCCATGGTCCCCGCGTCCACTCTGAGCCGTCTCCGAGTCCGTTGCGCGTCCCCTCGGAGCCGCCTGTGCGCTGTCCGCTCGCGGTGCCCTCAGGGCCGCCTCAGCGCCGCCGCCGCGCGCCCGCCCC
>NW_026623413.1:1272010-1316683 GCF_030028575.1 Malurus melanocephalus | reverse complement strand
CGGGACAGCAGGAGAGGCAGGGGCGTCAAGGAAGGCATGAGGGGAAGGCACGGAGCGAGCGATCAGCCCGGCGGGCAGCCATCGGCTGAGGTGAGTGAGCCCCGGGTATCCCCTCGTGAGGGGAGCGCTGAGCRAAGCAGCCATTCCTGAGGGGAGCAGCGAGGAAAGTTCCAGCTGCCCCAGCATCATGTGTAATTTAATATAAGGATGAAACAACAGCTCCGTGAGGTTTTATTGCTTTTCTTCCTCACGTATTGGAGGATAACAATGGAGAGTTTGGGTCTTGAATCCCGTTTGGGAGAGGTCACGGTTGCGATTTCTAATGTTTTCCTTCAAGATCCATCCACAAACATAAGGTGTGTGCAAAAGAAAAGCACAGCACACATACGCAGATTGTAAAGATCGTTAWATGTGATAAGAGTTACAAGGTTGAACTATATATTAGTGAGTTATGAGGACTATAAGTGATTCCTGGCTATTCTTTAACCTTTATTTCTCTATGGGGTGTTGGTAATTAGTGGGCAGGAAAGGGTACRTGCAAACTCACATCTATCAGGTTGCACTACTGTAGCGACAATGTGTAATTGTTGGCTTCTTCATAAAACACATTGCAGCCTATGAACAAAAATTAGAYAACTGAAATAGAGAGATTTGTTTTCTGTGTTGATGTTATTCTGTGTTAAACTCTTCCTTGGAAGAGCCTAAATGGACAGTCTTATTTTGCTGTCCTTTTTGTACCAGAGGACCAAAGCTGTTGGTTTGGTAGCACAATGGGTTGAGGCACGGTGGGAGTGGAGCTGAATGCTAAGTGTAGTTTTGGTTCTTGATGTCTCCAAGTGTAAGAACAGCACTGGAGAATGACCAACACTTTCTTCAGGGGGTGTAAGACACCTCATGAACACTTCCTATTGCTGCTGTGGACATTTCCTTCCACACTCATGCCAGTTGATTTCAGACTGATCCAGATGAGCAGTACATGAAACTAAAGACTGAACCTGTCTGAAGATCCCCGAGTGACCTTTTAAAATTCCTTCTGTCCATTATCTTTACTCATTTTTGCTATTAATACATTTAACGAATGCTGACACCTGTTGTTCTTGTATTAGTAATTCCTCAACCTTTTTGTCCCATTGTGTGCAATTTGGTGTGAGTTTGCCTGCGCTCTGTATTTAACACACGGGGCTAATTTGAAAGAAAGAAAGGGAGAACCTGTGAGCTGTCCAAAAGAGAGCTGACAAATAATCATTCTATGCAGGCTCAAGTTGTCACATGCATGCAGCCATCAAGTACCATGAAGAAACTTACAGTGCAATGTGATATTTGAGCACGGGTAGTAAATATSATGATGCTGTAATAAAATGATAATCATTGAGACTCCATGGGTTGGTTGACCTTAGGATCTTCTGGCAAATAGGCCAGTTTTAGAGTGTACCAGCATTGATAAGGAAGGAAGAATGTGCTGGAAGTGGGAGGGACAGGCTCTGTGAAAAGGGTAGATAAACTGTGAGGAACCCCCGTCATCCACAGCAAATGTGGCACTAGAAAAATAAACTGGTGCCAATAGTAAGATAATGATTATGTGATTCTGTAAGTGCTTTGGAAATTAATACRAATTGCTCATTAAAAGATGTAAMRCACGGGTTTACCTTATTTCCRCAAGGAAGARGAAGCACCTATTCATTTCCCTCTCTAAAGTAAAGAAAGATGCRATTATGACCTTTATCCTCCATAAGTTGGGAATCTTGCTTCAGCAATATCTCAGCAGCACGATGTGTACTGATGTACGAGTTTATGTTGGCATTTTGCTTAAAGAAGAGGAAGCTTCTCTCTAATTTTAGATGGGTCCGCATTCCATTAATTTCATTCTTTGGCTGTTTGCCAGGGAAGTTGGGCAAGTCCCAGGGTGGGGTGGGCAATGACGCCGCTGTCCTGTGGGGCATTGCTGCCATCTGCTGCCATCGGGGATGCTCTTCCATAGGGCCTTAAACACGGGGAAAGCTTCCCTTCCCCTTCCCCTTCCCCTTCCCCTCTTCTCTCCCTCTTTGCTAAATAATAATAATATTGAAGTATCTTTTCTCCTAATTCTTGGTTCAATAAGTAAAGTAAACAAAGAACTTGGGTTTTGTCTGTCTAGAAAAAAAACAGTGGACTTAAAAATTGATGTATTTATCTGTAGGTCTTATGAAGAGGAAAATTGCATTGGATTTGCCTTTATTATTTCCATAAGTCAGTGTCATTTCAAAAATGGGAGTTCCTGGCAACTCCTCGGTACTGCTCTGTAGTGAAGCCTGGTTTATTTAATCTTTCCTTGAATTTCAATGTGCGTGGTGGGCACATTGGAAAGAGGATTTGTTTGAGGTGTATCAGCCTTGGAAACAGAGGCAGTACTCTGCATTCAGGATATTTATTCCCTAGATGTGCTTTATCAATGTGGTTTTTCTCTAGTTTACAAGGCTGCCGTTAGATGTCAGCAGCATATCGAGCACAGCCTCYGCTGACAGCTGTGTTTGAAGCTTGTATTGAGTGCACTGATTTTTGTCACCTCGGTCTTTTTTAAAAAACATGTACAGTAGAGTAAATTGTAGTTCTTAATGATTATGGAATAATAGCAAAGGCAATTCTTGAMACTATCAATTGTTATTACCTTAAAGAGCTGCTGGATGTGGAATGTACAGCTTCAGAATTATATTTGGAGCTGGTTAACAGCACTAAATTTTATGTGAAACCTCAGTTTTACTCATGCTCTTCTAAAGACGTGAAGTGCTATGTGCTGTGAGCTTCCCACAGGGATTAGACGTGRTGGTTTGGTAATGAGGTGTGCCTTATTTTAGTGTGTTTTTCCCAGTTTACAATAAGTATTAAGCAACAGGTACAAATATTSTTTTCCATTGTTGTTTGCCATTCAGAGTTTTGAATGGTGAATTTAAGTATGTCAGGACCTCTACTGGGTTCTTTATATATATGTGTTTAAACATTTTGTTGAATTTTTAATTCTCTGGTGAACTTCTTTCCTTACCCTTATACATTTGCAGTAGGTCTGTCCWTATATTTTGGCTTTAATCTTAAGAGTGCTGCTTTGAATCAATTTCCCCTAAAACATCTAMAAGTAATTAAACCCAGAATGCAAGYTCCACAAACATTTCCCACGCTACAAAAGCCTGCATTTCATTTAGTTGCCTATTTTTATATCATGGAACTATTTGTTTTCAGTGGAAATAGAGTATATATTGGATAATAACCCCAAAATAGAAATGTCCTAAAATCAGGTTTCTTTAAACAGAGTAATTTCTCCCACATTAAAAGATTTATAGTTTAAAATAGCTTTGAGTCTGGGAGGTTCATTATTTTTATGTTGTTTACGCTTAGAGAATACATATGAAAGACCATTCAGAGSAAAGCTTGTCCTGAGGGAGTCCCGAGTTTTGGTGGCTGTACATGTATTTAACAGGAAAAACCAGGGGTCACAGCAGGCCRCCTCCTCCATGGGGTGCTGCTGCTGGGGGCATTTGAAACAAATCATTATGCAAAATCATCTGCCTATTTTTTTCCTGACCTATGACGCTTTCTTTATTATAAATATCAAGAAAATCTGGTCAAATTTGCAGCAAATATTTTAACTGCCCAACTATCTATGAGTATTATACGTATTTTAGAAATCTAGGAGATTCTACACCACTAACTCCTATGARTCCTCCCATCCATCCTGTTAAGGGATATTTGGGTCCACAAATATAAATCAAAGTCAAATTAAACTGTCCTTGCTCATGCCTACAGAGAATGTATTGGAAATAATTGTTGTTTTCTGACTTGTTTCTGMTGGTTCAGAGAGGCAGAGGAATGAGTTTTCAAGACTTTAGCAGCCTCAGATCTCCTCCAGCCCTGGAGCCAGGTTGGGGGTGGGAAAGGAAGAGAAGGGAATGTAGCAGTTCTAAATTTCCAACTTTCCCAGACCTCTCCAATCAGTTTCAATGGAGAAAACTTCCTCTTATTTCCTATGCTGGTCGTGTGCACAGAGCTTTTACTTGTCATTTCTGGGCTTACCCAGGATCCATCTGGACAGGCAGGSCCCTTTTTTATTTTTCAATATAATGATTTCTTTGCTTCTGTAGGTTTGGCAAAAGAGAAAATTTGTGTCTGACAAAACAGAAAAAGCCTGAGGTAACACACACACACAAACCAAGCGAATGTGCTAGAACAAGTCAAAGTCATCAAGGTGCCTGAAAGCAGCACTGGAATGTCACTTTGCTATTCCAGAAACCCAGGCGCAGAAGAAATCCTCCTGCATATGTCACCGAAATTACAAGTTTGTCTCACACTTAGATAGCCTGGGGGTTTTAGCACTTGTAACTACTCCATCCCTGGAATTAAGGAGCAGAGCTGCATTCCAGAACTGGCATGCTTGAAAGATTTAGTTGCAGAATAAGAGATTATGTTACTGAAAAAACAAACAAAAAAAAAAGATACTGAAGGGCTGCACATTTCACTCTGTGYATTTAATTGTTCTGTATTTTAAACCAGAATAACTGTGTGAGGCACTGAAAGCAGTTCTGGACAAACAATMCAACCTAAAGCTGATGATAAAAGAAACAAAGCTTTGGGGACTTTGTAATAAAATGTATTTTATTGCAAATACATTTCTGGCAGCAGTGATTAAACTGCACTGGATGCAGAAAAAGAACTAAGGGAAACGTTAAGAAAATGAAGATGAACATTTGTATTCACGTTTATTGACAACAGAACTGACTCTGAGCTGTGGGTCAGTGGCAATGGACTCTGGTGTATCATRTGTTTGTGCCAGAATATTCCTGAAATGTCCCAGTGCTGTGTTCATCATTTGCATGACATTTTTCTCCATAGTCAGGGTTCCTGTGAGGCTCAGATTTCTATAACAGCCTTTGACAGGAGATTTTAAGTGCAAATGGGAGTTGACTGTCACTCAGAGATTTTACAGGATGATCAAACCCCACAATTTTCCTTGTTGTTCCCCTGYCCATGGCAGCTGTTGTTCTTCCCTTCCCTTTTTATAGAATCATGGAATCATTTAGGTTGGAAAAGACCTCTAAGATCATTGAGTCCAGCTGTTACATGAAATGAAAGAGCTAATTGATGTTTTTGCAAATCTGGTATTAAGTAAAGCTGAAAGTTTAAGAACAGGTTTGATAGAGAAACCGAGAGCCCCATGATGTGTTTCTATGGAAACTCCAGTTTAAGGTTTTATCTGATGGATTCTAAAAAGGGTACAGTCTGCCTCTTTTTTGTGATTGGGTAGACAGAGGAGAAATACAGCAAAATCAGTATTGCAAAATGATCTTTGGAAAGATAGTTAATRAAGTGCTTCAGGATGAAAACTGCTGTATAAATGTAAGGTGACATTTCTGTCTTAATCAGTGCCTTTAATGATGAGATTTTTAGGACAGATTGCTGGAGAGAAGCTGCAGCTCAGCAGTCAGCATATTGGTGTAAGTTTCCATTGAGCTGTTGTTGAAATATTTAATTTTTTCTACTGAGTCTCATATCAGAGCATTAATTTCTTGCTTAACTTGGTCATAGGAAGTGAGCGTTTCCTGTGCTCATCTCTGGTCATGTCCAGTCCYGACTCATCACACTTTTGACTTCCTCATTCTCTGCTGGTAAATGTCCACCCTGCCCTKCTGAGCCACATCCCTGCAGCCCCAGATTCCTCACAGCTCTGCCAGTGGCYTCTTGGTTTCTCTGGTTGTTGTGGAATTCCAGAATGGTTTGGGTTGGAAGGAGCTTAAAGCCAATGGACCACTGGACCAGGTGGCTCCAAGCCCCATCCAGCCTGACCTTGGACACTTCAGGGATGGGGCAGCCACACTTCTCTGGGCAATCTGAGTGCCAGGGCCTCCCCACCCTCAGAGGGAATAATTCCTTCCCATTATGCATCCTGTGACAAGCCACCCCCACCTTGTGCTGTCCCTCCCTGGCACCTTTTGCACAAACCCTTTGCTGGGGCTGTGRTAACGAGGCTGAGACTGCAATTTATTCATCGTATCATAAGTGGAACGTGCTGGTCAGAGATGAAAGCTGTGATTCACTGAGCCCTTGTGCTATTTCTGTCCATGYTTTTATTCACTTGATTTCACTTTCTTAATCAACACAGATCAGTTCACAGCCTTAGAATTCGTTCTGCACCATCTATTCATCCTCACTTTCTACCAGATCTTTCAGCAGTTCGTGGCAGAGACTGATTCTCACTTAATCAAGTTTTAGTTCAGAAGTCAGTGGCACCTTGTGCTGGCTGTGATTAATTCCCTCCCAATTCCATGGGCCATACAAATGGCTTCATTAGGAGYATAGCATATGCTCATGTTTATAATTGGTTGAGACTGAAACATCTTCATCTTTGTCGTTTAATATTGACTTTTAGAGCAAATGAAATAACACATGTATTTTCACTTGTGCTGTAATGAGTTCAGGAACTACTTAGATTCTTTTACACCAAGTATAGATTCGTTTCTGAATTGGTGCTTTAAATTGAAGAGTAATATGGAAAACAGCAGAGATTTGTTTCAATTTATCGAACTTTCTTTCTTCCCACCTCCCCAGAAAACTCAGAGCTATCTGCAGTTTCTTTCCTTTTGATTTGGCTCTTCATCTTTTGTTGAACTATTTCCCATGTTTGCTGCTACTTTCCTTTGGGGAAATACTGTTACACAAGTAAAATGTGGAATATAATGTAAAAGRCACTGTTTACAACAGCAGCTACCAGGCAACCCTAAAGTTCAAGATTTTTCATTCTGACACAAGTGCTTGATRCTGGAAATGAAATATTTCTGCTTTGGCTCGTCTGATTTGTTCCTTTACATAGATCAAGTGGAGTACACCAGGTGTTTGGAGCTCTAGCACAAAATAAAAGGARAAATTAATAAGGGTTTAGATAATTTTAAAGATACTGAGAGTGGTTTAATGGGAGAAAAATTTACTGTCTCCATTGAACAAAACCAAACAGAAACAGGCTGGTGCCAGCAGCTGAACAATGTAAAATAATGACTGGCTTTGGCTCTGTGAGGCTGTTCAAACCAAATGACTGAAATTATCCCAATGACGTTTTCCAGTTCAAGAGATAAAAATGAATTCATGAGTATCATGCATTTGTGCCTTTGTAATTCCACTCTCCTTTCACTTCTGGCTTCATTCTCCTCAGGAGAAGAACACTTCCTTAGCATCCAAATCTTCTGTGTTTACCTCCGTATATTTAGGAATTATATCCACACTATCAATATGGTTAACTACAAGTCCTGACTGAGCTGAAGTTGCTACAGTAATTCCACATTTATTGTGTGCAATATTATACAGCAAAACAGAAGAGTTACAACAAACTGTTTACCCCCTGGGGCCAGCAGTAACATTATTTGAAAAGAAAACAGAAATGATTAAACCATTACGAGCTCTGACTCTCTCACTTGGTTGGCCAGATCTAGTTGGTTAGAAGGTTAGATAAATTTGACGATTATATTTAAATTACAAGATATGATGATAAACTTTTCAATAGGCTATTGCTATATTTAGTAAATCTCTCTAATAAAGCACTGCTTCTAGTGCCTTTTACTCAAGATTTCTTTAGAGCTGTCAAGACACTCTTTATTCAGTGGCTTTATTGCTTGTCTCTATGCAGTGTTTGTTGAGCAGCTGATTATCTGATCATAGAACAGTTTCTGGTGTGCTACGTGAAAGAAATATTTTATTTTTATTTCTACTGCTTCAGCAGGACAATTTAATATTGAGTGCATCTGTTCTTATTAGTCRTAACTAAAGTAGCTCAAGGGAGCCCCACAAAGCTGTATAGATTTTTTAAAAACTTTTGTGACAGATATATTGCTTTATGACTTCCCACTGGGCTGATTTTTGCTGTTTCCTGAAACTTATTTAGTAGAAAGCCTTTTTTAGGATTATTGCTGTTAATTACTTTCCTTAAAGTAATAAGATGCTATTTTCATTTACATCATGAAGGAAGTTTGGTATATACATATAAAACATCATAATCTGGCTTCAGTGCTATTTTGGAATTTTGGTATCTCTTTTTTGAGTTGAACTAGTGAATCAGAAGCAATTATTTTGGGTATATAAACAGTGTGGATGTTCMTAAAGAGTGTCTGGTTTACTGTGTATGGTCTTATTCGTTGCATTTAACTCAAATCAGTTTCCAAACACTGGGCAGGGCCTGGTTTTAGGAAGAAATCTCTAAGGAACACCACAAGCCAGGAGGGAACTGTGCTGTACTTCCAATAACTGTAAGTATTTACTGGTAGTCAATATAGATKTACAGTTAAAACAAAATTATATCATAAAACAATCTCTGACATCCTCGGCTTCATTCGAGATCCTGTGACATCTCTTTGGCCTCTGTCTTGTCTGGGTTCTGGTCATGAAGAGTCTCCCTGAGTCTCACTGAATCCTCTTGCTGTGTCAGGAAGATTTGGCTGTGGTGCTGTTGTGCCACAACTGCGTCACAGACCTTGAGGTGATGCTGAGATCCATTCAATGAATACGGSTGAGAGAGGCAGGAGAGACCTCTGGATCCAGCCTGGGTCATTTGTGCCTCCTGTCCTTTGGATGTGAGATTTGAGTCTGTGGATTGTTCCTCTTGCTCAGCAGCTGCTGCAAGGCGCCCCAGTGGTCGATGAAACTGTTCCACTGTAGCTCRTAGAGTGCATTAAAGCTGCAAAGCACTGCTGAATTCTCAGGCTGACAGTCTGTTATTACACCACGCTGTATTTTTATTTTCATGTGCATATACCTCCAGGAATGGTGCTGTAATTAACAGTATGGTGGATATGGTGTATGATCCTCTCAGTGCTCCATGTTCCGAGCACAAGTCCATTAATTTGCTGACTGTTTGGTCCTTACTGATCCTCCACCTATTTCTGTTCTGTTTTGCTGCCTGTYTCCAGGGAGTGGGCAGTGGTGTGAATGTCTCCTCACACAGCAGCTGAAGATGCATTTCCTTCAAAGCCTGCAATCAATTTCCTAAATTACTATTTTTGCTCAAGTTGTGATAGACTTSAGGTCTCGTTCCTTATTAAGTTGTTGTAAAGCTCCTTTGACTCTGGTTAGACTGGAATCAACASGGACAATGGGGGAAATCCCACTCCTTTCATCTACAGGACTGTGTCTTAATGGGTTGCAAACTTTCTCAGCTSAAGTCATCTTGCATTTGGAAAGGATTTATATTTCTATTTCTTGCTGTATGGATTTGTCCTTTGACTTTTTCATGTAGGTTTAAAATACAATGGAAGTGCCTGAACAGTCTGTCCACAGAGATGCCAGTTACACTGAACTAATTAAAGTCGTGCCAGTGTTTCCACTATAAAATGCATTTCTCCAAGTTTTATTACACAGCTTCAGTAGTTTGTTCATGTAAACAAGATGTACACTCAGACAGATTGTTTTGAAACGTGTTTTAAATGTCCCTTTGCAAATTTTTGAGCTGTAACATAACTGGGGAGAGACCTGAGCAGTTGGCTGAGTTTTGGCTTTCATAAATCACAGGGAAATGTATTATTTTTGCTAGTGAAATGGTGCAACTTGTACCTAATGAGCCTCACTGCTGGTGGGGACATTATGCTTAACAKTTGCTTCTGCTGTGATTTCAGGGAWACATAAAAATG
This sequence comes from Malurus melanocephalus, assembly GCF_030028575.1. Lineage (NCBI taxonomy): Eukaryota > Metazoa > Chordata > Aves > Passeriformes > Maluridae > Malurus > Malurus melanocephalus. The sequence continues at coordinate 1,307,051 of NW_026623413.1, read as the reverse complement.
ASAAACTATTACYGTTACACGCAGATTAAAAATTCTACCTAGGCCGAGGTAGCTGTGGGGTATGACTGAATGTTTTCTTTTTTCTCCCTTAATTTACAACAACAAAAAAACCTTTACAAGACTTTATGACACTAGAGAAGTTACAAAGACTTGAAGGAGAAAAARAAGTCAGTAGGTTAGATGTTAAAGACTATAATGCTAATGATAAATATAGCCCAATTAAACTGAGCCACAAACTTTTCCAGCAGGTTCTATCCTGCTTTAATGGCTGGGATTTACTGCCAGAAAACTCCATCTCCTTGAGACTGATATAAATAGAGACATAAAATGTCAAGCTTGACAAGTAGCATTTCATATCAGATGCTGTCTTGCTCATTGTGTTCTCCAGTCACTGATTGTCCTTTAATACCAAATTGTAAACCCACCTTTTCAATCAGCTTCAAGCCAAATGTTCTCTATTATAGTGTAATAACCTCTGCAGTAAAAAAAGATTTTGGTTCTGCTGAGCAAAGAATTTGCTCTGTGCATAAACCACACCCCCCCCCCCCCCCCATCTCTGGATTTCCAGAGATGTTGATTTTAATCCATGTTAATTTTAAATATAATTTGTCATTATGGAGATTTCTTCCCATTTCTGTTGTTCTTGAGTGCATTCATAACGTTTTGGTAATGAGAAATTATTTTCTTGCTTGCAATTAAAAAAATGTAGAAATGAGATCTATGTCAGTGTGTAGTTAAACCTCTCTTAAAGTTGTAGTGTAATTTAAATGTGTGCTTACATTAATTTGATTKTGAAGAAGAGGGGACATCTGCAGCCTGTGTAAATAGCCATACGTGTTTGGGATTATCAGAACTGCATAAGGGGGAACTTTCCAGTCTTTACATCATGGAAARCACAGAAAGAAATTCCGCTGAAGAAATTGAATGAATTCAAAGACMCATRTGAAAATCAGTATTCTAATTAYTGTATAAAGCAAGAAGAGGAARTCATCTTCATTGGATATTGGAAGGRGAGAAAGYCCTAAACAGYAGGRCAAATAAGTTGTTCCTTTTGGGAGTGAGAAAATTTATAGATGAAGGGAACCTAAGGCAGGCATAATGTAATACCTGATGTGGTTGAAAGGACAAAGAGATGGTTTTAGGAGCAGGATGTAAGAAAGGAAGTCCTGRGTATTTGCACTGGAGCAGGACTCGGTGACTCAGTTGCTATGGAAARTTTGACAGTGGGAATGCAGTGGAACAGAAGGTCAGGGCACGATCCAGAAACTGCAGCGYTGAGCAAGGTGAGGAAGCTGCAAACCCTGGCTCTGCCAGAGGAAACACTCAACATAATTACCATTCCACTTTGCATTACATAACTCCAGAGGATGAGGTCTGCATTTAATTTATGAATGGGATACAATCTAGAAGGATTTGGATGTCTTCTTCCTTTAGTCACTCACACTGAATATGTAAGTGTGCACTCACAGTGCCCTGTACCCTCAGCTGAAATGACTGCTGGTTGTTAAAAATAAATTCAAGGACAAGCGGTTGACTTCAGTAAAAAATATAAGTAGCAAAGGAGTACAGCTGTACTGGGATAGCATTTTGACTACCATGGCCTTGATATCTTGTTCATGATATTATAAAGCTTCGTTGTAAGAAATGACTCAAATACTCTTTTTATTTCTTGAGCTTATTCTTATATACAGGCTTTGAATGGGACCATTTCCTGAGTGGTAAATTCCGTTTTGCTGTTGTATCTTCTGTCTCCATCTCTGCCATCTCATAAAATGTTCATTATGTTGAGCCCAAAGTGACTGAGCTGAACTTTCATGGGATGATTTGAGCTTCACAACAAAGCCCGAGATTCAGGCACTTGCTTGAGCTCATAACCCTCAGCAAACAATTGTAACCTCTGAGGATCTGTAGTGCTCCTCTGAGTTTGCAAAGTGCTTTGAGACTTGTGGATGTAAAACCTTGTGTGGATGTATTGTTCATTTGGTTTTACAAAGTAAATAYTGATGCTCAGAACTACATTGGTGTTTTTAGAATTAGGCTGTGGTGAATCAAAATGGTAATTTAGCCATACCTGGACTGCAGTTGGTGGCTCATTTGGGGTACAAACAGAAGAGCTCTTAAAATGCTTCAGCCTGATCRTGTACATTTGTTTGTTTTATCCTTAGTCTCTTGGGAATTAGGACGGTGAAGTACATTTCCATTTTTCCTGTAGTAATTTGCCTAAAATTTTCAGCAGATGATGATGTCAGCCACATTTGGAACTAATGAAATAAAGCAGTACGWAGTTCCTAAAGTGCTTCCATGCTATTTTTCCTATCTCCTGTTCACACAGGGTCAGCTCCGAGGTCAAATCAGGTTGCTCAAGGCTCTGTCTTGTCTGGTATTGAAATCAACCCGTTTTGAAATGGTCAGAGGACGTAGGATGGGAAAAAGTGAAGATATGAAAGAGATTGATTTCTTGCTGGGTTGTTTCTTTTCTGGAAGGATTCTTCCCGAATCTCCCACAAGAGGGAGTTTCAGCCTTTGCGATGGGGGAACAAAAGGCAGCCCCAAAATGTGCCACGAGCGCTGGTGCCCAGACTGGTTTATTGAGATAACCCCAGTTCAAAGGGCTTATTGCATCAATATCCATTGCCCCAAATCCCAGGCTGAGGCCGGCAGAGGTGTTCCCATCACTGTATTTCAGCTGTGGGGTCTTTTAGGAAGAGGTGTTTCCTTGTGTCTSCATGGCAGGGATTGAGGTGCTCTGTTGTCACTAAATTGTACTTGTTGTTGGTCATCTGTGCATGAAAGATGATGGCTCTTCCTTCTGTGCTGCTGAGGAACAAGAGTGGGTGCCATTCTCCCATCCCTTAGCTCCAGTTTGCTCTGAAGGTGCTCTTTGGGAACGCAGTGAGAGGAAAGGCCCTTTGGGAAGAGTGTTGGTGTGCAAGGCTGAGGGAACTTCACCCAGCATGGTCACTGCTGAATTTCATGCTGGAGTCAGTTCCCAGGTGTCAGTCAGGTGTGTTTTCCATCCTCTGGCCAGACAGAATTAGTCCCAAGGCTTAGCTTAGTCAGAGGGAAACACAAGGATGAATATCAGATGGGTTTGTGGCCTTGAACTGACAAGCCAAGTAAATGATGCTGATTGATACTGAAAGGCTCAGCTGTGAGGAAGCCAGGAATGGGTTTGCTCTTCACCCTTTAACTGAAACTGTTCCCCACTTCTGGGTGCTTCCAGTGTGTTCAGGAAGGTCAGAAACGTAAGGGCAGACTTTGAAAGTTATTCTGAGCAATTGACTATGAAAACAGGGCTGTTATTTATTCTCCTGCTAAAATTATTTGTGCAGAGAGCGAGACAGAACTCAGTTGTATCATGCCTGCCACCTTCACTGGTTCTCAGCTGCAAATTAAAATAAAAAAAAATAGAGCAACTTTAGTTTAAGTGAATTTGAAAAACCTCTCCTCAGGATGAAAATAAGGRATAAAGGCAGATGTCTGTCTCTACAGATCTTCTCTGAAGCACAAGATCCAAATGGGCCTGTKTTAGTAAAAGCTAACTGCTTTTAATCTATTGTGAGGCTGCACTCTTATGAAAAACCTTCTGGCTGAATGATACATTCACTTACGTTTAACCAGAAAATCCATTAGAGGCACAGAATAGATCTTCATTTCAGATTGGGTAAAAGCAAGCCAAAGCTAAAACACCAAGAATATGTGGCARAAGCTGAAGAAATCTAAGTTAAAGGAACCAAATTAAGGAATTCAAAGTAAGATGAAATTATTCAAAAGCCAAAGAAAGGCCGTCATGAATATATGATATTTCTGATGACCCATATATTGTTGTTGAGTATCATCTCAATCCTTGAGATCAAAATCATATTCCTCTTGGGTGAAAATGTGTGAGGTTTATTACAGGTTAAGTCTCACTATTGCTACTCCTGTATTTGTATGAGGTTCTGCCTTGTGGGAAGGAATTGATCCTCCTGGAAACCTGTGCTCTGTGTGTTCATGCAGTGCGGTTTGTGGGCTTGTTGGAAGGGTATGGCCCACCTGAAACCTTGGCTTCTCTTCTGTGGTTTCTTTCAACAGCACTTTTGTCTATCTTCACTTTTCTTATAAAGGGAAATAACTTTCCATGTTTATTTGTAATACATCTATCAAAGAAAATAAATGCTCCAAACACATTTTAGTAATTCTCATTTTAAAATATGGGGCATATTGCCTGCGAGTAAAGATAAAAAACAGCCCAGGTTCTGTGGTAAATCAGTTTGTGAGATTTGTCTAAAGCATTCTGTAGCTCTGCAATCAGTGCAACTCAACATCTTTTCTCTTTGTTAAAGAGAATGCTCAAATCCATTAGTTAATTCAAGCTGAATAAACTCTGTGGTRCGCCAAATACTATAAAAGGGAATATTGAATTGTTCCTTGGAAAGGCCCYTAGGATCTGTCATGTCCATTCAATATTTTTTTACTAAGATGCAGATATGCTCTTATGTCTTTATGAACCATCATAATGTGAGGTTTGTTCCGTATGACCAAGTAAGAATATGAGCCTGATGCTTGCTCAGCTGACAGCACTTGGTGAATCCAGTGATTGTGTTGTGARCTGCAAGGTCCTGGAGTTCAGCTTCAGTCTGATGGTGACACAGTTCCTGTATGCAGCTTTGGGTTTGTGACCTCCTCCTGCAGCAGTTCAGAGGAATCCATTACCCTTGGAGCTATTCACAGCRCTGCCACTCCAACTCACTCACGTGTCATTTCAAAATCACACAAAGCCCTTCCAGGGAAAGGTGAACRTACAGGGATCCAGGCAGGAGGATGTCACTGGGAATGCTGAAGTTTCAGTGACAGCACTGGTCATTGGGCAGCCCGCATGTGGGCAGCAATACCCAGCTCTTGGCATCTKCTCTGGAGGGCAGAGAGCACAGTGCCCAAGCTGCTTTCTCACAGTTACAGTGTGGGCAATGGCTKGAAGAGGGGCCAGAGAAACATCCCAGGGCTCACACGAAGGCAGATCTTGGCAGGGGTTGTTACACTGAGGCTGTCAAAAACAATCAAACAGGAGCAGATTGACACATCTGTGCTAAAGGGCCTGGAGCAAAAGCAAGCGTGGGGAGTGCAGGGGGTGGGCAGATGTGACTGTGGGAGGTGTGCCTGGAACCCTGGGGTGCTGTGAGGCCTCCAGAGTGAATATCCACTTTATCTAACTGATAAGGCCCTATCATGTCATCTATTTGTAAAACAAATCCATCTTGGCTTAGTGCTCCTCCTTTTGCCCCTATCCTGCTCAGCCTGAGTGAGGGCACAAAACTTTTCCTGCAATGCAGGACAAGGAACAATGATCACTAGGTCCTTGTGAGGCAGTAATGCAGAGGAACTGGCACATCCTTGCACTCAGCTGTTCCACTGGGAGGGAATAGTTGCTCTACAGCCTATCATTCATAAGCACAGCTGCAGGGAGACTTTACAGATTTTATTTCTCCATATTTAATTTATGCTGCCTGTATTCAGATAGTGAAAGATCATCCAGAGAGACCTTTTTGCCATTGGAATAGCAATGCCTTTTCTTTCCAGCCTTCTTTGTGCTTTTGGAAACTTCATGCTATTTTCTGTGACTGTRTGCTACCTTTATATAACCCAGGTAATATTTCACAAGCGTTTCAATGGACAATGGTGCTGTCAAGGACTGTGGTGCTGCTTCTCACATTATATTGCTAAGCAACATACAATACAGCAGCATGACACCTTCTGCAGTTGGGAAGGAGTCAAGCTCCAATATTCAGTAAAATTATTCTGATCTACTTTTCCATCACACAAGAATCCACTCATTTCAGCACATAAAGATTTGTATAAATAGTAACACAATCATATGAAAATCAGACATTTTTGGTTTGGTTTGGTTTGTTTTAATTTCCAAGAGTTAAATATATATATTTTAATAAGTTTTTTTCCTAATTACCCCCAGAGAAGTTGATCTTTGCCATTTTGAGGTTGTATGGCTTTCACTGGCTTTGTCAAGWCTTACTTTTATCAAAGTACCAGTTAAGCAAAATGCTCAACTTTGAAGCAGGTTTGTTTGCTTACCTGCTTAAAATTACAGATATKCTTGAATACCTCACTCAGCATTGACCAACTTGAGGGCAGAGAGAGGATATCAAATCTCTGTTCAGATCAACACAGATATTTTCATAACATCTACCTGAAATACAGACTGTAGTATTTGATAAGGTGGAATCTCAGTTCTCCCGTGTTCCAAGAATTGGGAAAGATCTGATCACTTTGTAAATTCACATCTGAAATTTCATAGTGGAGATCATTTTTGTCAGCCAATCTCATCTCTATGGAAACAGATGCTTATTTTTGTTTATATTGATACTTCAGATAATTCAATAGGACCATTATTCACGATGTGAACCTCCTTTGGAGGGGTTTCTCTAAAGTATTTCAGTAAACCATTAGAGGAGAATTGTGGCATTTAGAYCTAATGAAGCCCTTCCTATGAGTTGTTTCCCACTGGCTTTCTGCAGCATTAGCACCAGTTCCACTTGCTGGTCCTGGGTAAGCAAAACTCTCACGTTGTTTCTATCAAGGACTGTTTCAACATTTTACTCTCAGCATTAACCACTGTGATAGGGATCAAAGGAGACTTTGTATTATTCATCTTGTATCTTAAAGGCTTGGAGCATGAGGTCAAAATCAGAGTTATTGTCGGTAATGAAATCACGAACTGTRGAATATTGAGCAAGGCAGGATCGGCAAAACCGGCGATGTGGAACAGAAATGATTTAGGTACTTCCAGCAGGGACTGCTAAGAGCAGCTGGGCTGATGTGGTGGGAGGGAAGGATTTGGGGCTACGAGTTTCTGAAGGAGGTGGTCTCCTCTGCTCTGTGTAGGATGTGTGGTTGGAATGCTGCTCCTCTGATAGCCAGAACGATGCCAGGACCTTTCTGTGTGTCCCAATGTGCTGGCACTGCTTGGGAGGGAGGGAAGGCCTGTGTTGGGAAACTCRCTTCTTCCCCAAGGATCTTTGTTTCCACATCCTAATTTTAAAAAGAGAGATTGAATTTTGGGGAGCTGCGTACCGCTGAAGGGGTAGTTAGCTCTCCAGGTGGTACATGGAAGAAAATACAGGCTTTGAGGATAATAACAGTGGTAGGGGGTGAGGCAGAGCAGCTCAGTGTGTGAGAAATGGTCTTCACTGGAACAAGAGCACAGTAAACAGATTGGCTGATAATGCTGAATACCAGGCAATTTCCTTTCAAATTAGCAGATGGGAGGGAAAGGAATATAAAAGGAAGTAAGAGAAAAAAAAGAAGCTAATGATGAATGTTGAACGAGAACAAAATGTTGCCAAGACATCATGAGAGAATGAAGAATTGATGAAGAAAGGGAAATTAAATTGGTGCTTGATACGGGAGCTCAAAGAGCTTTGAAACCCCGGCTCCAGTGTCTGAGGAGCACTTTATAGAATCCTGGGACAGATGGGTTTTACTGACATGCCCCTTGTRGCTGCAGAATTGGACAGGAGGAGGATTTTGTGCTGCTGATAAAAACCTGCAACAGAAGAGAAGCCCAAGAGGRGATCTCATAGTCTGTGCAGCCTGAAAGGCATTTCTGAGCATCAGGCAAAGCCAGTTTCATCTGACACTAAAATWATTCTATCAACTGATGGGAACTGATTATAGAAATTTGTTGTATCTCCTTGTCAGAATAAGAAGGCAAACGAGGACAYAGCTAAATCAGATAAAAGTAGGCTGTCAAAAAGGAGGGGGAAAAAAGTACTTTTAATTCTGCCTACTATTCTAATAATTTCAGTTAGAACAAAGCTSAAGAGTGGGGAGTCTGGAGATGGAAATATTGCAGGTGGACACAAATGTCTGAACAGTCAACAGGATCAGCAGCTGAGTCTGAAGCARCTACACACTGCAGCAAGTGAGACTTGATACAGAAATTAATACATTAATGAAGACATGAAGAAGTTGTACACACCTTACTGGAGTTTCTAGAGGAGATGAGCTATACAGGATCAGTTATAAAACCCAGCATGTTCCACCAGAAAAGGGGGTCTGCAATGAGTGGGTAAAGTAAGCAGAGAGACAGAATGCCTGTATGTGGAAATCTGTATCATCTGCACACACACACAGGACCTTGTGTATTTAAATTCGGTTTCAGTGGATTCAAATGTTTTCCTTTCATTTCTTGTCTTTGCCTAAAATACTGTAAGTAAATGTTAATTCTATTTGACCTTCATCTGAGCTAAGAAGTATTTCAAGGTAAATGGAAGAAGCATCCCTCACCTGAGGGCCGATCTGTGGTGAAGGATGAACCAAGAGGGTGGGATTCCTGAATAACTGTTCTAGATTCCCAAAATACTCTGTAGAAAAGACAAAGGATAAGCCTCACACGGACTAATTGCAGAAGTATCGTAGGAGTCAGGAAAGGAAGTGCAGAATAGATGATTGATTAGTCAGGATTTTTTGTTCATCAGCATAATGACTAGCAGCTCTGAATCTCCCAAGGATGCCAAGATGAGTGTTTATTTTCTTTCTTTTCACCTTATGTTTCCTCTTCCTGTTGATTTCAGTAAAGTTTCTCATTTTCTAGCCAAGTCTGAAATGAGATTTGCTGGAAGTACTTCACACCCACACCAATATCTCAACAATTCTATGGAAACCTTGGGTAAAAACTGGTTTCTCTGTCAGGTACTTCGATCTATTTCTGAGGGCTTGGCTYAGGCAGAGCTAATTGAGTAAGAACAGAGACTGTGTTCTCATACTTTTATTCTGCCTATAGCAAGAGAGAATATTGAAAAATGAATGTGAAACCAGAGGTTACTGGACAACAAATAGGAAAACTGACAGTAATATCCCAAAAGAAGACATCATAAGCTTTTTTTTTTTTTTTTTTNGAAACCTTAAGAAAGAATAAGCCATCATTTATCTTGGGTTTCACTTTCCAAGTGACAGCAACAAACAAAAGTTAGCTCAAAACCTTTACATTTTGTTGTGAGAATTTCACATACCTCAGGAGCCCTTGTGGAGTAATTTAGCCTCAAAAAGCCAGTGAAATGAAGAGGCTGCTTGATCTGAAAGGACAACAATTGGCTGAATCTCTAAACTGAGAGGGAGAGAAGGAGGAAAAGACAGGAAACTGTAAATGAAGGAAAAGAAGGAGCAAGCTCAGAGAAGACAAACTGACAGCCTTTGAGGGCTCACATGTTTTAATGCAGCAGCTTTGTTAACGTGCCTAAACACTGTCTGGAATTTTTTCTTCTTTCTGAGTTCTGTGGATTTCTGGATACAACTTGCCAATGGAAAGGAATCCAGTATTTCTGTGGATGTATGGGAATAATCTACTGCTTCATGGAAATTGAGATTTCAGAGGATCTAGATGGCAGTTTTTTCCCTTCATTTACAGTGACTATGACACTGGTCCTACATGGAAGAGGRAAGAAAAGATGATACTCAGCATACAAAAAGATTTATAAATGCTTCACCAGGGCTACTTTTCCAGAAGACACTGTTAAAGATTTAGTAGATTTTTTGGATAGTATTTCTTTTAGCCTGGGCCTTCASAGGAACATCAAACAGCTGGGACTTCTGTCCATGTTTCAAGAGTCTGCRTGTGATTTCCCCCCTGTTGCTGTGCAGTAGATCCCTTCTGAGCTATATTCRTTATGAATTTAGCTTGGTGCACGAAGGAAGGATGAGTAAATTCCAATGTAGTCTAAACTTGTAAGATACTGATCCAATGTTTGGATAGCCTCAGGATCCTGGTTGAGTATCCAAATGTTTGCATGAGTGTTTCTCTGAATTGCACTTTCTGTGGGTGCTTTTTGTTGATATTACCCCTGTTGCTATTGTATTTCATTTACATAACATGGCAGCAAAGAGAAATGCACTCTCCAAGGTCATCCATGCATTGAGGAAATGCACACTGATCCCTGGGCATCCGGAACGTGAGCAGAGCTGTGGCAGAGTTTTTCAAAAGAGCTGAGAAAACAGCAAATGCTTCTTGTTCCTGTTTCTAGGAGACAACTGCAGGAACATAGTGAGGAATCTGTAGAGTCAGCTCCAATGGGATCTCAGCAGACAGCTCAGTAAATTGGGCACAGAATTCTGGGTGTTGCAGACCTTTTGTTATTTTTGCCCAGGAGTCAATTTAGTTTGATTTTCCTCCATTAAACTGCCAGTAGGATTTTACTAAACAAGTCCAAAGACACTTTCCTCAGTCTGAAGTGGACAATAGCAAGAATTAATGTTACATTCTAGTGATCCTGAAAGAACRTCCTGGTGTTATTATTAATTTTTGGGGCCTTTAAAATATTGACTACATTTGATGGTTGGCATTTTTCATGGTAGAATATTTAATGTGTAGTTGTATTTTCTGTAATTACAATGGAATTTGCAACTCTGAATCATTTTGTGGTTTTTTTTTTTTTCCTTGAGAATTTTGTTTGTTAATGATTACAAGATTTAGTAGTTTGTGGCAGAGATTTAAACAGAGATAAAAGGCTCCGTCTGTTCARCAAATGGTTTCTGAAGTCAGAGTGGGTTTAGGAAGTGCCGTGTTTTGGGCACATACCAGACACAGAACTCTGCCACCAGAGAGCATTCTGATACACCAAACTCCTAATGGGTGACAGCACAGAGAGCACTGAGGGAAGGTGTGACAGGAGCCAATTCTTGCACTGATATCTTGGGGAATGTCTTTCACATTGGCTCTTCCTCCAGCACTGATCTTGCAGCTTTTCATGCTCCATTTAATCATTACACCTTTTTTTTTTTTGCATATGCTTCTTCTCTTCTGCGTGGTGGAGTTTGCTGAGTTCTGGATGAAAAGTTGCCACCTTGGATGTGTGATTAGAGCATCACCTTCTTCTGAAAATTAAGATAAAAGCCTGTTGACTTAAGAGCAGAAGTGTTTACACAGAAAGAATATTCATAGCTGGGGCTGCTCTTCATGTTGGGCCTGCTGAAGATTCCCAGTTATATTTGACTTCTCTAAATTAAATGGTTAAATTGCCCTTGGGGAGATTCTTCCCYGCAGTATGAAGTAACCAAGGCTGCATCATTTCCATTTGCACTTGTGACATATTCAAGCACATTTCTAAGAGCTGTAGTTCAGCTCAAGCAGCACAGCAGCACAAAAGGGCTTTGGCATGAACTTTTGGAGTAGGATGATCCCTGCACTTGCTGTCCAGGGCAAGATAAGCTGCATGTCAATGGGAACAGTCCCAGCCATGAGCAGTGACTTTGAAAACGTGCCAGGTAAAGCCAAAGAAACCGAAGCYGGTTCCTGGGTATGAATTGTTATTCAGCCCTCACAAAAGAGGAGGCTTTGACAGCACCCCCGGTAACCTTGGCAAASGGTTTTGTTAAGCAGGTCTGTGCCTCGCTGGCTTTTCAACCCTCAGGCATTCATTTCTCCCTCCTACATGGGAATTTGTGTTCTGGRGAAGGGCTGGGTGGTGGCGGCAGCTGGGGCATCACGCTGGGCCTTTGCACTGCTCCAAGAGCCGCCTCCAACCGCCGCCAGGAACGGAGCCCACTCTGCTCCCGGGGAAAAGCAACCAAAACTGCCCCCACTCRGGACAGCCAGCCTCAACGGGTATAACATCTCCCTCTTTTAAACCACAGAATCATGGAGTCATTGGGGGTGGAAAAGACCTTTATGATCATCARGTCCAACAGCTGAGGTGGAGATCTTTCCATTTCCAGCTWGAGTTTCTCCCATAGAGGGATACTGCTGAGGATGATGAGTTGTCTTCTGCATGAATGGAATATTATTTTGAAGACTGGAATGTTCTCAAAATGTCCCTTGGCTGCTCTTGTTTACACACACAATATTTCTCCTATAGATCTTTAGGCACCTGGTAGAACAGAAAACAGGCTTTTTATAGACTCTGCTGTCTGTATTCCATTTCCACTCTACATGAAGTGGGAAAACCCGGTCCAAACAAACCTACAAAGGAAATCCTTTCCCCTGAAATAAATCCAAGACCAGTTATATCACCACATATACGCTACAAACTTAGACTCTATTGCTTAATCTGGAAATAAACAATTACTTCGTGATAAAGATTCAGTGCTGATCTGTATGGCTGATAAAAGAAAGCTGAGGTGATTTSCCCCAAGTTTTACAGCAAACCAGAAGCAAGGGTCATCTTTCTTGTTTACAATTTCATGTTACGGTGCAAAATAAATGCCAATGTGAGTGATGATTCCATCTGTTAGGAAAAGACATAGGAGTTAGGAAGTAGCAGCTCCCAATTCGTCCAACGTRAAGTCTGACATATTGAGCATGACTGGAGCCTGGGCCATAAAAGATGCTGAAGCAAACATCATGCAGCCATTAGGCAATTAGATAGAACTTCTTTTTCTGTCTCCAAACCAGCTATTGAGGGGAATGCAGAGATGCTCTGATTAGACAGTAACAGAAGACATTTAATTTCCATTTCCATCCAACAATTTCTGAATTCCTTCCTTGAAGAGTCAGCTTTCCAAAACTCTACATTTTGTGTTCCACTTAACCTCATGGGTATTGCAGAGAACATGCTCACTGGACTTCTCTTTCCACACTCATTAGTTCAGTGAGTTTGGCTCATTTCCTAGGATTTGGTCTAGCACAGCCTCTGACCATTCARCCATTTGTCTGAAAATCATTTCCCTCTTCACTTCTGCAGTTTTCCTTTCAGTGCCTGAGCAATTAAAATCCTGAGTGATCAAAGCCCTGGTCTTCYACTGTCCCTTGTTTTTCACAATCATGGCGTGAGCTCCTTTGCCTCACTGCTTGAGCTGAGCTCAAACAAAGAAGGTATGACAATTGCTCAATTGTTAGGAGTTGTGAATAGTCTTAGCCAAAATATTGACATCATTCTGACTTACACATTAAGGATTAATTTTTACTAGGTCTGTAACTAAAGATTAGCAAATCATTTGGATGTCATTAAAATCAAATTGGTTGTCACATAAAATCACTGAGGTCTAAATAACTACTGTTTTTCAGCTTCGTATCTTGATTTCTTGATCTTAGCTGTTCTGTAKCATTCCTGGATTATTTCTGACTCTCCACAAGGGAAGATTTCACAGGTGTTTATWCTTTTCTGGCTCTAAATTGTCTCTATTATGTATATGCAGCATCTGTTTCATGGCAGAATACAAATTGTTTCTCTGTATATAATTTGTCTTGACTCAGATGTTCCTTGCAGAACTACCAATTCCTTTACGTCGACAATCCTGATTCTCCAGGCATTTTTAGTCCCTTATGATCGAGGACTCTGTGAGTCACTCAGCCTATGTTTGTATATCCCCACATCCTGGGCTACAGAATAAGCACATGATACCTGCTCAGGCCTCCTCACCCCCAAAACATCTCTAAATCCCTTCCATACCCATTTTTGACAGGATGGAGGATGCAGTATGTCAGAAGTTAAGACACCTTTTTCCATCAGACACTGATGGTGGCCTGTGGACATGACCCAGCACAGGTGGAGCGCTGCWAACAGGCTGTGCCATGTGCCTGCAGTCACCGAGTAGGTGTTTTTGTGGGGAAGGTGGAAAGAGGGAGGTTTTTTTGTTTTGTCAGTGAGTGGGAGAAGTATTGAAGTTGTAAAGAACATCGGGAGCGTAGGGTGTGAGGGGGGAGAATAGAGGGTTTGCAGCACTGTAATTTCCCCCAGGGCAGAGATCTCAGAACAGTGTTTAATAGGGGCTATAGACTGTGCACTACTTAAAACAAATAGATGGAAATGAGTCTTTCTTCTATTAATATGGCCTAGCCCTCAGGAACAGTGCTAAAATGGTTTTGCAAGGCACAATTACCGCAGAGTCCTGTCAGGCTGCTGTTAATTCCTCCAGGCAGAGCTCGGTGTTTTGCTGCCTTCAGCCAGCCATTCATTTGTCCGCCCACAGCCCGGAGCGCCCGGCGGCAGCGGCAGCTCCAGAGCGGRCTCTGCCAAGGGGGAGCTGCTCAGGGGCATTAACAGGACCCCAAAACAGCAACCTCAGTGCTCTSAGCCCCAAAATGCACCCAGTCTGCTCTAGGTGTTCAGAGCGGTTCTTGCCTTGGATTCTGTGAAAAGCATTCTTTTGAAACAAGGTATGTTTGAATGCATTAGCTGGAGCATTGAGGAAGGAGATTGACTTGTGGGTTCAAGGTAAAATTGATCCTGAAAGCTAGATTTGAAAAATGATTTCAGGATTGTTGTTACAGCAATATGAATTTACCTTTTGGAGGCACAGCTTGGTTTAGAGTTGCACTTTGAGGTATTTTTCTGTTATTTTGTGGACATACCTTCGGAGAAAATGAAATTTTTATTTCTCAGCCAGGTGATGGAGTCTTCTTCCTCAGCCCTTGTACTGTATCATTTATCCAAGAAGTTCAAAACATGTAAAACTGGGAGGTTTCAGCTCCTTTCCTGTGASATAAGATGTATTTCAATGTCACTATCACAAAGATTGAGGCACAGAGAGCAGTTGTGAATTCCRAGAGGTCTCGAGGTAGTGGCAGACCCAAGGAGCAGAGTGAAGGTGACCTGACCGGTGCTGCTGTGATCTGTCAGCTGATACGGGCTCTGTGGAGCGACTCTGGTGTCATTTACCATCCGAGTCCAGCCAAGCTGGGGCTCGTCCTTCAGCTCCTTTGCAGGAGCTTTTCAAACGTCAGCCGAGCAGCAGCCCTGGCTTGGCAGAGCAGGGAAATGCAGGACAATGTCCCCAGCCAAAGGCTGCTGCTGCAGCAAGTTCCAAGTGCCCGACGCAGCGTCCCGGAGCTGCCTCCCTCCCAGTTAGGCACGGGCTGGGCTATTCATTCTGCAAACAGCCTCCTTCCTCTGCAAGSCAGCCCGGGGGACACGAGGGAATGGCGGAGTTTATTATAAACTGAGTAAAGGAACAGACTATTGCTGGAGGAGATCCAGGGTTATAAAAGATTGGAGCGGGGGGGGCGGGGGGAGGAGGAGGGAACAGGACATAATTTGTGTTTGTGCGTGAGGGGGTGCAGACTGGTGGCTTCGGCGAGGCATTCCCCAAACCCTCAGGACCTTTGCCTGGTTTCGGTGGGATTTTGTGCAGTGCATACCGTGCTGTGTCAAAGCCCACTTACTTTTTATTGTATCAATCATTCTCTTTATGCAGCACCACGACTCGGAGAACGCTTGCAGGTCCTGTTCTGAATGAGCTGCGCTCGCTGCCAGCTCAGCCTAGTTACTGCTGTAACTTAGTCTGGGGGATGGGAGAAAAAGGTTGCTGCTACTTTAAATATAATGCATTAAGAGGATGCTGGAAAAAGGCCTGCATGCTGTAATACCCAGCCATCGAGTTGGAAAAGGAGCCAGATGTAATACAAAAGAAGAAACACAGCCTCTTATGGATGCTGCACTAATTCATAAATCAGGTGAATCAGCTTAGGCAACTGCTGTGTTTTTATGCCTCTGCTGCATGGAGAACTGCATGTTGGATGCTTTTATTTGAAGTAATGGAACCAGATAATCCTTTGGACCAGGACAACTCCAATGGTAAGAAGTAGAAAACATAGAAAAGAGAGGGAAAAAACGGATATTGAGAGTGTCTGAGTTACCCATCCTGCTAAAGGCACAGGGGTAGGCATGTGTTTGTACTGTCTTCTGCATGGATAAGTGGAAATGAATGTGGGRATGTGCTTCACAAGAGCTTAGAAATCACTCTGTTTACAGGGGCTGGAGACAAACATGTAGTAGACTGATACATTGAGCTGTTTATTCTACTGGAAGGAGCAGGGAGCAGGCAGAATTAACCTGTCTCCTGAGCAGTYTGTGCAGAGGGAAGAGGGACCTGAGCATTCCACCTTATTCAGTTTGGGGGGCTTTTTGCCACTGAGAAAATAATGGAACTTTGTGCCGTATGTGCTATCAAACGTAGCATTTGGGAGCAGATTCTTTATCTGCAGAAAGCTTTCCTACAGGCAGACGCATGAGTAATTTACTTAGGAGGATATATTTAGCCAAGGACCACATAAATTCACCCTGGAATTAAAGTCCATGGTTAAAAATGCAGCTATTCCATGGATTTATAGCATTCCACATGCTGATACTCTGCTATCCAGTCTATTGGAAGGCATACAGAAAAGCATAAATTGAGGGAAAAAGTTGTTTGCAATTACAAGTCTTATTTCTCGGTTAGTGGAGAGAATTGGCTGCATTGAGGACAACAAAGTATTCATGTTTATGAAAACAATTTCAGATGGTGATGTTTGGAATAAATTGATTCTCAGCTGTTTAATATGCATTTGGTATATACTGAATACAGCTTGAAATCCACTAAATATTCCACTTCCTACATAAATATTGTTCAGGAAGTAGTTATGGATTTCCCACAGCATATTCTGTGCTAATAACTAGAGCTTCAAGCCTTACAGACTGCAGTGTTAATATCACAGGGACCTAAAACTSTGTGGAAAGAATGTGGCCAAGGCAATGAAGTAACATTTAAACTATGTGAACAGTTGACTGGGCAGATATAAGTGGGCAGCACTGCTTTACTTGGGGCTCTGTGCCCTGCTGAAATCGAATTTAAAATAATCAAGGACAGATTTCGGTGGTGTTTCAAATGATGATATTTGCATGAAAATATTGAGGGGAGTCTCACACTTTTTTCTTTTTTTTGGGTTCTATTTCATATGTAGTTATATTAATTCCTCTCTAGAACAACAGCACCACCGAGACACAAAATTAAATCCTGTTTTCTTTACCACAGGAAGTTTTAGGATTTTCAGAGAAGTGCATGCATGGTTTGAGCTGATGTTAACAAACATATGAGCAAGTGTTCTTGTCTGTCCCAGCATTGGAGTCTGGCCTTCAGAAATCACAGAAAGTGTCAGAGTTCTGTGGGAAATGCAAGTTTAACTTTATTTTCTTTAATGTGTTAAATTGCTCACTAAGTTTAGAATGCATATTTTAAGATGCACAGGTTTTCTCATTCTTTTCTTACAGACATCTGAAGTATATTCTGTTACATTGAATAGAAACTCATTTTCCTACAAAATATTTGAATAAGTAGGCAAACACTGGGAAGGTTCATAAGCTGGGAAATGAGAGATAAGCAAGCACTGCCAGTACCAAGGATCTGCAAATAAGCTTCACTGCTTCCCCTTCCTAACTGTAAATCCCCATCTTCCTTTTAGTTTTGTTTTTTTTTTCAATTTTAATTACTTTGATTTAAACTATCTCATTGTAAACAAATGGGTTGAACCATTTATTGATCAGAAGTCAATTCCTTCCCCTGGCTGCTGCTGGAGCTGCGGMACTGCAGGACTGAGGGATTCAGCTGCTGTTCACAGATTCCAGGCATTATTTTGCATGAATTCAGTGAACAGAAAGTTCTCAGAAATCAGACAGCAGAGTGTTGTACAGAAAGATTTGCCCCTTGAGAACATTCCCTTGTTCTGGAAGCAGCCCCTCGGTCCCTTCAATATCCAGCAGCTCTGGACAGGCTGGGAAYGGTTGTGTTTATCCCACTGGGTTGCTCATGTGACAAGTATTAATGCCCTGGGGAGTSACCATGACTTGAAACTCCTGTGCTAGCTGGAAAAGTGCCTTTTTACCTTCAAGAAAATCAAATCAAATCCCCTTTTCTGCCGGCACAATGAAGTAAATTCTTTAATTTTTGATCTGCCTGAAGTCCATGTGGGTTAGCCACCTACGTTAAAATTCTGTCTCAGTTCCTTCTRTGTTGCTTATTGTCAGCCCAATCAATAGATCATTAATGACAGAAAAAGCTGTTCTGAAGAACTTTTGGCAATCATATATTTGAGATTTGCTTTTTTTGCCTCCTGCAGCCCTTCCATTTGCTTACTAACATGCATGAATTCAGCTCACAGGACGTTGGTGGAATATTCAAGACTGGGAAGCTGTGTTTCATTTCTTAGCAGAGGGTGGTTTTTTTTTCCTAATCAAATTAGGTTGCCAACTTTTCATGGAGATGCCTTGTAGATTTATTGTTGCTTGTAGCTGGAACATGGAATCACCACTCATTGATGTGGGGGCCTGAAATGAGATTTAAGCTGTGTTGGTTGCATTGACGTAACATTCCCTGGAATAAAACCATCACCTGTGGGTGCAGCATTTACTGGATTTTTCTCTGTGATTCTCACAGAGGTGCAGTGTTTGACTGCCTTGAACACAGCCTGMCAGGCTGCTCTTCATTTGGATGTTTTGCAGGGAGTTCTGGAACTTTTCTCCTTCTGTGCATGGGATAAAGGCTCACAGAAAGCTACAGCTTCCCATATGGATTTTAAAAATCATTAAAGCAACCCCCATGTTATTTTGTCCTTCTCCCCCACCCATTATTTTCTTTCCATTCTCTGGAATGCAGGCATGTAGAGAAAGATTATTGTCATTTTATGGTGGCTCACAGCTCTGACTTTCTGAAGTGTTCTTTTTAATGTACTGGCATGGATTTACTTGATTCCTTTCACAAAAAAAAAAAATCTTGGAAGAAACTTGCTAAAGAATGTGCTGATTCCTAAACCATAACCCTAAATTACCCATTTTGGAGGGATGACATATCAGAGCTACAGATTTCTCTTTTGTGCTATAGCCACTTGCTGCTCCAAGAATAAAAGACAGCTCAGCAGCTTTCTGCAAGCTGGTGAAGATTTATAAGATGTTTTATTTGTCTGCAAACTCTTGACTACAAAATACCTATGAATTATGTATTCATTGTGTCTTCTAATTGCTCAGATCTCAGTTTGTACYGCTCTTGTCAACACTGGAACCACCTCTGAGTTTATTCTTTTGTGTCCTGACAACATTTCTTTGTCATTTGGTTGTTAATCCTTAAAGAGCACAAGATTTTTATTASACTTTTTGAACAACCTTGTAGACAGATCCGAACTAGTGGTTTTAGTGGAATCAAACTCCCTACACAATAGGTGTGAATCACAGATGCAGATTTTGTGGCACAAAGAAATAAAATTAAACCATTGTGTTTTAATAACACAATAATTACAGCATCTTTTTTTCAGTCTCTGACATACACATTGAACCAGGTGAATTACTTGGATGACAGCCAGGCTTGAACTCTGTCTGCTGTTGGTAATTTAGATTCTTCAGGCATTGTTCTAGGGCAGCAATGACATCCTGGCCTCAATGACACCTTGACGTGCATTAAAAATCACATTTGCTAGAGAGGAAAACACAAGCAAGGGCTGGGAACACAGAATTTTTTGTCGGTTATGTGTGGTAGCAGAGCTGAGTGGGAGAGCTGCAGGGGAACAGGAGACCAAGAACTCAGAAGATTACTGGATAATGATTTGTAGATGCATTCTGCAATTTCCAGGTTAGAAATTGAGTTGGGGACAACTTTTGCATGCAGTGGCTTCCTCTCTATCCCTGCTGAAATCAGTAGAAGAGGGCAGAGCCAATCAATGAATGAGCATCCCAGTGGATTATGGACATTTAACAAGGGAGAACCAGTTAGGTGGAAGCCTGAAGGAACATTCATGAATGGATGAAGGTGTGGGAACAGTCATCCCTTCGTTCTTTGGAACTAAAGAAAAGTGTCTTTTCATAGTCAGACAAGCTCAAGGCCTCTTTTATATTCCTGCTAAAAGAGAGGAACTTCAAAGCAGAACATKGGGAGGGAACCTCCCAGCTCCATCTCTTCAATACAGCACTGCCAGTCTGTCTCAGAGCTTGCCACATCAGCCGTAGTTGGAAGGTGAATTCAGTAYAACTGGATGGAATGGAAGAGTGCACCAGCAAGGGATTTCCTGGGAGCAGAGCTGAGGAGGAGTTCAAAGCATACATCTGATGTATCAAGGTGTTTATGGGTGAGAAGCTTKGAAATTAATGAGATTCTGGTGGTAGCGAGCAGCAACTGGAGGGGCCATGGCAGGAAGTGTCCCTTGTTAATGAGATCTGAGCCCCACATTTTGCCACAGTGGGATTTCTGAGCCCGTCAGTCAAGGGGTGTTGTGATCCCAAAGATGTAACTCAGCTCTTGGCCAGGAGCCTCCTCTTCTGGTGGTACCAGAGAGATGGATGGGTGCTGATGCCTCACGTCCCTGCCTAACAAATCCATCCTGCAGAGGGACGTGCAGAATAATTTGCTGCTTAACCCTGAGCCACTGCAGAGTTCTTTGTGATGTCTGATCAGGATGTTTGCCCAGGAGGTTCTTTGGGGCATACATGGGGTTATCCCAGCAGTTAGAGCATTATGGTGATAATGTTTGGGTTTTGACATGCTTCCTCTCTGAGCATCTCCAAGGAATCTGCACATGGAAAAGCTGTAATGCCAGGCATTCCTCCTGCTGGTGGAGGCTCAGAAGCCCAGCAGATGCCTTGCTCAGTGAGTCAGTTGTCAAAATTATTTTGGCTGCTATGGAGCTTAATGCAGGGATCAAAAATACCTGCCAAAATGAAGCTTCACAGAATGTTTGTTTTCCTAGCAGCTCTAGATATGCCTCTAGTTTTGTTTTRCACCTTTAAACACTTCTCTGGCTGCAGCTGGAGGTTGGTGGGCAGCTGTGGCAGATGTTATAACACGAGCCCTTGTTCTTTGTGCTGTAGCTGCTTGTGTGGGTTTGTTTGCTTAGTGTTGGGTGGGCATGGCCTGGCTGATGGAGCAAAACGATGCCTCTGCATGTGGGTCCTGCTCTGAATCCTAGGGAGAAATCCTGATACTTGGTGTTTTGAAAATAGGAAAGTAAAATGCAAATAGAATTCTCCTATTTGGTCCAGAGTGAAGAAAAAGAAAAAAGACAAAATAATAAGAAAAGTTAGTCCAGAGTTCACAAAATTTTATTGTCTCTCCGGCTGGCCCTGTATTTGCAGAAATGCTGTTAGAGCCTTACTCCTGGCASAGAGAATATCCCTGAAGAGTTTTTCACAGTCCATGTGTCAGACAGGAATGCAAAGGATCAATTTACAGCCAGAGACAAAGATCTGAAAATGTCCAGGGGGACCTGGGGGAATGTTTCTCACCCCAAATAGTTTCAGTGATTTAAGTGATCCCACTTGCCTGACTGCAGCGTGTGTCCAGCCTTGCTGAGTTCAGCCCTGAGCAGCAGCAATGAAAACAAAGTCTGTGGCTGCAGCAGAGCTGGGGCAGGAGCACCAAACACAGCAAAACCTCCTTCTGCTGCARAGCTAAAGAGAATTCCAGCATGTTRTGGAAAGCTCAGGAGTGCACTACGGTATTCCAGGGAGAACCAGGGTGCTGTGTGTGTTTCCATGAGTAACTTGCTTTGTTTAGCAGTTCATCCTTTATTACTGGCTTGCAGCTGTCAGAAAGAAGCAGGCATTGAGCTGAGGAGTTGTATTTAGAAGTGCCCTCTGGAAGGAATGGTCTACAAGCTACACAAAGCAGTTGGAAGTAGTTTTCTAAATCAGTTTGGCCAGTTTTTGGATAATAGTTGAACTTTCCCTGAAAGTTGGTGGTCATTTTTATTTCATATATTCTTGTTTAATTGTCATTTTAAGTTTCATGGTAAACTTCAGGCAAAACTAGAGGTTGTGT
Source organism: Malurus melanocephalus (assembly GCF_030028575.1). Lineage (NCBI taxonomy): Eukaryota > Metazoa > Chordata > Aves > Passeriformes > Maluridae > Malurus > Malurus melanocephalus. The sequence continues at coordinate 1,285,568 of NW_026623413.1, read as the reverse complement.
TAATCTATTTCATATCATTTACAACAGGATCTATCAAGTCAGGCCTTAATCTTAGAAATATATATTGATGTTTTTAGCCAGAGATGGCATGAGGGGTTTCTCTGAGTTGTCTGGAAAAGCACACATGGAGTTCATCCTTTTGTTGTTTTTAAGCCTGAAGAAAAAAAAAAAAAAGTGATTTAATTATTGTGACTTTTAACTCAAGATGAAGCTGATCACACAAATTCAAGACACAGAAAAAGTATTCAGRATTTAGTGAAAAAAAGCAGGTGCATTCGAGTTGAAACCGGTGCTCAGTAGACTGAGGGCTGCTGACCCTCCTGCCTGTGCCTCTGCCTAGGARAGAGGCAGGTTTTATTTTCCCTGCTTATTCATTTTCTGAGTCATTCATCTTGTGCTATAGCTATTGAAAACTGTAACAGAGTCTGGGAAGCGCTTGGCTTTTGAGTGCTGCCTCCTGATTGGACTGGGGAATGCTGCTGTTCGGGAATAATGTGTGAATACCATCTGCTCCGAGGAGCCGGGAGCCTCCGTGAATTCTGCTGGAGAGGCACCTTTAGCCAGGACTCCAGGCAAGGGGAGCAGGCTTGCCCTCCCTCTTTCTTACCCAAACTTTTAGTTGTCACTGGATTTCCTTTCTGTTTCCCTGGTGAACTTTTTTTTGTGTTTTGCCCAAGGGCTGAATTGCTTCTCCCGTGGGTTTTGAGGCTGTTTTTCCTTTATTTTTTTTCCCTGTGTGGGAWTTCTTCTGGGGTTCAGCATGCACACCAACCCGGGAAATAAATCAGGGACTTTTGCAGCTGTTTATTGCAGCACGAGAGTTAACATGGAATGTCTGAGTTGCTTCGAGAAACTACTTCCAAAAATCTGACCTGCTCATAAAAAGGTAAGYGGGGAAGGATTTCAGAATTTCGGGACTGACTTTTTACTTGCAGGGGGGGGTTTGTTTTGTTAGGAATGACTGTGTCTCATTTGCAATGTACAGTTGCCTCGTAGCAATGCCTGAGATGAAAGACTGGCGTTTGTCTCTGAATTTCTTTAATGAGCAGAGTTGGAACAATGATTGTCTTTTGCTCTTTTGTGTAGAAATTGTTTTACAATAGGTCTCAACCCAAACTTTCTGCAGTGTGAGTGTAATTGTAATTCAGAACAGCAGCTCTTTTTGGGGTTTGTATCTTTATGCAGAGAACTCCCTCAGCTCTGTTTTCGTGCTTATGGAATCTCTTTTTCTGTTATGTCAGACCAAACACAGTTGGTTTTCAGCAGTCTGGATTTCCACTTCCACAAGACAAGATGYAGTTTGTGAGCCTGTTAAATCCTGCTCACTAAAGACCTGTGGGGCTGCCTCAGCCCCTACTGGAGCCATTCCTTCACCCTCAGGACAACAGGCCTGACACCACAGCCTGGGGGCCACCACTCCCTCCCTGTGAGCACATCCTGAGCTCTTCCATATGACTGTAAAAATATGGTTACAATTTTATTTCTGCTGGTTGCGTTTCAATCAGACTCTTCTATCCACACAAGGCAAAGTTAGCAAAAGAAGGGCAGGAAGTATTGATGGTTTGCAAAATCATGGTGCTCCTTCCAGCGAGCCAGTTTATTCGATTTACTGCGGTGTTCCAGGGGGAAATCTGCAAAAACCAGTTCTAAGACTTTGCTGAAKGTTTGTTGTCATTTATTTTTGACAAATGCATGATTTTTAGCTTCTTATGTGTTGGTATGTTAATGGTAACTGCGTAGCATGTGAGTTGCATGTATTGATATGTGCTCCAAGGCAAATGTTTGGTACCTGCAATTAAGGGAACAGTGGATTTATGTAACTGATCCCTGATCTGACCCAAACTTTTCATATTGAATCAACTTCAGAGAAACAAGAGAAGATTGTACTCCGACTGTGCTTTCTTWCACCCAGGCCTGCGGAGCAAATGTTCTTGGAGTACAGAAAAGAGCTGTTGCATTGACAGCAAGGCATCTTTTCACTTAGTCATTTCTCTGGCTGACTGCCAGATCATCAAAAACAATTATGAGCTTCCTTTAATGAAGAAATAAACTTATTTGTCTGAACTCTGAATCAGGAAAATAGGGATAGAAAGTCTGTTCCTCATTCATTGCTGTTGCTGATAATAACAACATCAACAACAATAAATGCTCWCTTAAGGCTTTTTTACTGAAATTATATTGTTAGTCATAGATATCCCACTCTGTCATTGGGCCATACATGATGATTGTMATGAGGAATAAAATCGTGACCTTTGAACTCCAGCAGGAGGATCTCTTCCATTCCATACCTGGCTCTAGAAGGTTTCTTAGCCATTGGCAGGAGTGACCAATAGAAAATGGGACAGTGAAATCAGAGCTCTGAATCCGTGGGCTGTCCATATGCATGCTCAGATCAAACACCAGCTGGTTGGAAAAGTGTGTTTATTTTTTGCTTTTTATACTTCATGCAACAGCAGTTCCTTGGTTCAGTGGTCTGACTGTGATAGATATTTTTGCAGGGGTAGAGTTTGGTTGTTATAACCCTTGTGCAGAGGGTTCCTGCTGGATCCTCCCAAACTTCTCCACAACTTAGCACTGGTCAGTATTGCTTTCTAACAAAACCCTGTGTAGCTGCACAACATTTTGCCTGCCTGTGGCTGATGTGCTGCTTCTCATCAGCACTGCAATGCTCCAGTGCTTTCCCTCTCTAATCCAGATAACTTCATGCCAGCTTAAATGTGCTGCTTTTATCCTCTCCTTCTGAAGGAGAGCTGAATTAGAAGTGCCTTGTCCAGGGCACACACAGGGAGCTTTTCTCATGATRTTGGAGTGGCGCAGGATCCTGCGCTCCTGGTTAATCCTTTGCCATTCTTCTTGCTCCACAATCTTCCTCCATGCCCATTTCCCTTTCTTTGCTTTTCTTCCCTCTATGTGCCCTCAAAAAATTATAAATTGCTGAAGGACATTTGTCATTTTGCTGTGGAGAGCACAGCCCACCTGGCACATCTTTTTGGGTCTGGAAAATCTCAGTACAGGTTTTTCAGCAGACCAGGCCTTTTGTTTCCTTGAAGTTAAAGAATTCTCATTTTCACTACAAGAAAATACTTTTTTTTTTTCTGAAGTGGCAGCTCTGGCAATGCAACATCATTGTATATTTACAGCCTAATTTCAGGAATCCGCATGGATTCCTTTCCTCTTCTCTTCCACCACAACTCTCTTGTCTGACTTGGTTGCCARACTTTCTCCGGGAGTTCAGTCTCACTTAATTCACAAAGAATGTGGYTCCTTCTGCCATACTCAGTGCCTGGAGTCTAAATCAGGACATTTTCAGTGAACTTCAGCTTAGGATAAATCTGACCTACCTAGAATTGGGGTTTTCAGTTTGCAGACATGACCCAGTGTGRTGAGGATCTACCATTACCATCAAGTTCCTTGCCTGTATCTGTGCTAGCCTTGCCTTTTATATAATCTGATAGTCCTTTGCCAAGAAGTAAAATGTAATAGGAACTATTTTTGTGATCTTGGGAGTATTTTTACTRGCTCTCAGTTCCTTGGAATAGATGCCGCCTCCTGCTATGATGTCATYGCTCCTGGTACTTGCCAGTAGACTATCAACATTTTAAAAATCAAGATAAAATCAAAATAAGAAAATCAAGATAAAAAAATCGGTATCTTGCCTCCATGTAGGTCAGATGAAGCACAAAAAGATGTGTTTAAAACAGAAGAGAAATAAAGAGAAGGACTTCAGAAAATCTGGGACAATCTAGTGGCAAGCACAGGAGACCAGAGAATTCCAATTCCTGGTTCAGACTGTGTGAAACCATTTTGCAGAGCAGCTGTGGAAGTGAAAATCAGCAAAAGGAGGGTTGATTTTGAATTTCCTCATGGAAATTTTGGAAGTCCTTCTTTCTTTCAAGGAATTTCAGCCCACGTCTGCTMTTTTCTCGCAGGAAACTGTGCCAACAGCCTGCCCTGGGGTGGCCTTTCCTTAGATCCCTGAACCAAAATATCATACTGGGAACAGTATGGAGCAACTGGAACAGGGCCTTCAATCAATCTTAGGATTTTTGTCTTGAAAAAATGTAGCCAGAGCTTCATGGCAATTTTGTGAAGGGCATTTGAATGGTCAAACCCCAATTTTCWTCAGAGATTGTGGTTTTTGGTTTAGTAGCAGAGAACTGAAGGCAAAGAATATTTTCTGTTGGAATTAGTCTTGTACTAAACATCGTCCTGCAGTCCCGTGTCGAACAGAGCTGAGATTAAATGRTTTAAGGACAATGTGGAAGAACTGAATCCCTGGAGTAAAGTCCAGGTTTGGGAATTGAWGTCTTGAGAAATGTTTGAAGAGAGATGTGTTCACAAAGTGCATCACACCTTTCACTGAGAGAACTGGTTTGGGTGAGGGTGTTTGTCTGAAAGGGCTGCAGGGCATGGCTGTAGTTTCTAGATTTTCACAGAATTTCCTGATAGTATTAATTGGAGAAACAGTGATAATTATTAATAGGATTATAAAGAAATGCTGATCATTGATAATCTATGCAGGCTGGTGCTTTTAATACAGTTCATGTGGGTGAATTTGGGGCAGGGGGAGTAAAGCAGAACAAGTCTATTCTTAAACAAGAAATTCTTACAGAAAGATTMATATCTTAGGACAAATGGGTTGCTTATCATTTTATCCTTTTTTTCTAAAAGCAAACCTCTACCACCATCCCTATCCTGCCCAGAAGAGCTGCTGGGATCAGAATCTGTCACGAACCTCCCTCCTGAGGTGCTGAGTAGCATTGGAGCTGTGGGAAATGTGGAATAAGATGATCCAACAGCCAGATTTTCAGGGTAGTGAAAAAAATCCTTTTAATGGATGGAATCAAAAGATTGAAGAAGAAAGAACAGGTCAGCAGCTGTTAACAACTCCCTGGCACTGAAAGAGCTGCCACACTCCTTAGGGGAACATCCACCACAAATCTGTCAGAGGCTCCAGCTTTGTGACAACAGRTTTTCCTTACTTTCTAAAAGTCACTGCTCCAAATAGGTCCTTCAGATTTTTAAAGGTGCTTTCAAATTAACAGGAAATATTTTCTACTCTTATATTCAACTCTAAATTAAATGTAGGCTATGAAAAATCATTTCATTTTGTGCTTCTTCCTCTCCTTTGTCCATGAGAGGATCAGACAGATTATCTTGTTTAGGTTTTTCCATTGCTGTTTGTTAGGGATGGGAAGAGAACTGACAGTGGGAGGAAATTCTGGTCTCCAGTAACTTACTTTAGTATTTTTGGTGAAAAAGGCCTTTTGAGATTGCTGTTGTTTTATGTGCCTTCAGAAAGTGCTGCCTGACTTCTTGATCTCAGGCATCTGAGCCATCTAAGAGCAATTTGGTAAATATTTTTAAGCTCTGTTTTGAAAAYATTGGTGCTTTGTCAGTGAATCAGTTCAGTTTTGGTGCTTACTATAATTTTCCTTGCAAAYGGATCCCACATAAAGAACTGTTCTTGAATATTTTAAGCTAATTATATATGTACATATTTTGGGGTAGGATRGAGATTAAATATGAATTAAAAACCAACACAGAGAAACACATCCCCCAGTGGATTGTAATAAACTTTCTCCTACTGTATAAAACTTGCATCCCAGTAGATGTAACATGGATATTTTGAAAGCTCTGTAATGTTTAAGGGTTAAGGGTCCATCTCTTACAGATGCTTTGGATGTTTTTCTCTGGAGGCCAAGCCAAGGAACAGTGTGTCCTGTCCTTTCATCTGTCCTGATTTCTAATGAGTCAATCCCTAATTTTCCTCCAGTCAATGGGCAGACATGCACCTTAAGAGAAAAGGTACACATTTCTCTGCTTCTGATCTTCTCTTGTTTCAGGGAACATTGAAAACTTTCAACCTTTCCCTCGTTGTTTCTCCTTTTACCTCTTGAAACTGTTCTTGAGAGATTTTATCTTGCTCTGTGGATCGCTGGGTGCATTAGCAMAGCTTCTGCTTGCCAAAGCTCTCACTAAGTAGAACTGGTTTCAATAAATCATTGTAGCTTTGGAAAGTCTGGAGTTCCAGTCATGGCAGCTCGGAAGAGGGAGGGGGAAACGGGAATACAAGAGCTTTTCCAGCTGGGGAAAGAGCAAAGGTAATTCTCCAAAGAGGASTCTGAACAGAGAGGTCTCTGATGGAAGGTTGTGGGTATTGTTCTCCTACAGGTTGGATTAATATTTCATCCAGAGAGGTGGAGCAAAGTCTTGTTATGGTTGAAAGTGGAGAAAGGGAGTGATTCAGCTTATTTTATCAGGCATCTCCCTGCCTGTGACAAGGTGCAGTACAGCATTTTTCTAGCCATGGAGAAGGAGTTCTCTGTCTGGAATGTCAGTCAGGAATCCTGGAGCAATTGCTTGGCCCTTGTCTCAGATCAGTGCAGCTGATCCCTGCCTTGCTTTCCTGAGCAGTAAAACTCCCATCCCAGATTTAAATCTCCTTTTGTCAATGTTTCAGGCTCATATACAGCACATTTATTTCATTCCTTCTGAATTGCTTCAGGTAACCTGTGTCTGTCAAAGTTTGAAGTAGTGATCTTCTTTTTTTAATAAATCCTTTGGTATGAAACTGGCTTTAACCCCCCTTTGCTGTTCCTGCTCCCTGTTCAGGGTAAGCTTGGAAATCTTTTTTCTTTTCTTTTTTTATTTTTTTTATTTTTTAATTGCTACTTGCTCTCATAAGCCATACGATGCTTTTGATAACAGTCATCAAATTTTACAGCTATCTCTATAATCTCAGTGCTGTTAACCATCTGCATCTCTCCTCATGTTCTATAGAAACTGAAGAGAAAACAAATACATAGTTAATTTTAGACAGCACATCACTCCTCTTAATGGAGTTTTGTGTCCCAAATAGCAGCTCTGTTTAATGTGTCTGCAAATAACCTCATGGAAACAAGGAAGAAACCACACACAAGGACATTCCTTAATGGTTTAAAGCCCTTAGGGCCGTGTTACRGGGATCAGGAGTGGGCTGCAAAGTGTCTGAGTCCTACAAAAGTCTGCACAGTTTGAGTTAAAACTTCTGTAAGTTGTAACCTCTSTTTGGGGGTTTTAATTTCATGGAATCTGAACTTGAGACATCATCAAACAAAGTCMAGTGAAGAGTCACCTTTGCCTGTACCTGGTGATGAGCTGTGAATGGTAAAGGGAGAGCAGAGCAGGGAAATGGGAAAAAATTTGACTTGAATAAACAGAAACGTGGTCAAAAAGAGTGGAGAAGCCATGCTCTGTGAACCATCCCGGCATGGATACCAGCTTGGGATACAAGCCTGGGATATTTCTCCTTTGATCCCAGAAAAGGCAGAGGCAGATGGAGAAGCGCAGTGGCCCAGGACAGCCCATGCCCACAGCCCAGTCCTGCCTTTCCAGAGCCATTYATCCTCCTCACTTCTCAGCACCCTGCCCTAAACAAGGGCTGCCAGATGTCACACCTAATGTGGGATTTCCTGTACTTCACCTCAAATCCTGGGATTTGTTTAAAAACATGGGGAATATTGCCTTTCTTGTGCCTGAGCTGAGAGATGGAAATCATCTCACAGCCAGTGACTCCCAGGCTGRGCTTTCCTGCCTTTTTTGGCTGCTCAGGAGCCACGGAAGGTCCYGTGTTGTTGGAAGGTGGAAGTGCCAAGGAGTGCCAACTGCTCAGCAGGTGCAGCCTCACCTGAGTAATGCCCAGGAATTTGCCAGGAATAACTGCAATATGTATTAGAGGTAGGCTAAAGTTACATATTTTTTTAATTACCCCCAGAAGTAATTAACTTTTTCTGTATAACCACAAAACAAAAGGTTTATTTTTAAGATAATGGTAAAATATAACAGAGGGACTGAGTCAGAGAAAGGACTYTCATCTTGAGGGCAAAATTATCACTTTATTTAGGTTTCACTGGAGTGGTCGGGATTGGTGCTTAGGATGACATCTGTGTCCACCAAAACCTTCCAGCATTACATTTAATCATTGTAGAGACATAGAAGAGGTCCCACAATAAAAATGATATATTTTAAATTTCCTGATCATAGTGCTTTAACTTTTATATTACTGACACCCAAGATTCAAATAGAAATGTGCACTGAAACTCTGTAATTTTATAAATTCCCAATTTTTTTCTTTATTAGAATCCATTTAAAATTACACAAGAAACCTCTCTTCATCTTCTGAGTGTTTCACTGATTAGCATAATTTATAGCCAGTTTTGTGAATAAGGTGATTGTACCCAGGTGATTGCAAAAAGGTCTGTGGATCTCAGCTTTATAAATATTATTCTGAAGCTAACTTTGTTAAAGTAATTGATGTAATATGAGTGAGTGCCGTGCAGAGCTCTTCAAGTGCAGAGACCACACACTGTGTAATCTCTGGAGCCAGTCCTCATCGTGCCTTTGCTTTTTTTAGCAACAAAATTAACTCCATCATTAGGAAATTTAGCCAATACTTCACCTCTGCAGTCAGAATCTTCTCACATGAGATTCAGCCCACGCTSTAAATCCTGCCTTCATTACGTGTCACACTTTGCCTCAGAAAACTGGAGAAGTGACTTTGCAGTCGCTCAGCAGAACCAAAGATGTTCTTASATCAGGAGGGGTTTCAGGGAGACATTGAAGGTGCATAAAGCACCTTCCACATTGTCTCTGACAACCAGAAAACCTCCAAACCCTCATCTTTGGCAGGTTCATCCCAACTGGGTGCTCTGTAAAGGGGAGAGGACTTTTCTTTCAGCAAGCAAAGCCATAACTCAAGGTGACCAAGGTGAAAGGAGGTGCCCAAGGCAGAGCAGGGACTTTGTCACAGCCAGTGAGGCCCCAAGGCCCTAGGCCGTGCTCAGCCTTGTGCTGGGCTAAAAATGAACCCTGCAGAGCCCTCCTGGGCTCGCTGTGCAGCTGTTTGGCTGCTCAAGCTTCTTGTGCTGTTGGATTTGCCTCTTTCTCCCATGTTCTCGTGCTCCATGCACACAGCACTGCCAGAAGGGCTGGACAGGAGCCCAAGAGCTTTTAAATACTCTGGTATGAACTGGTGGGAAACTTGTCMGTGTGTTTGTGTTTCTCTAAAGAAGTTTTATGGTTTCTTCCTGGTCCTGCTCATGACAAGGTCACTCTGAAGGAGGAGGGTGCAGGTCACCCATTATCAGAGCCCTGTGACACAAATGGGACAGGAGATAAAATCACCGGCAAACTTCGGGTGGTTTTTTTATCTTTAAGCAAATTCCTGGAGAACTGCTAAGATGAAAACAGGTACAGCTCTAAACCTGTATGTTCTATAATGATGAGATTCTGGGGAATCTCCCCTTCTTACAGGGGCGTAGGGAAATAAAGATTCCCAGCTGTTAATAACAAGCTGGGGATTCTTATTCCAGAGCAGAATTGCCTGGAAGTCCCTGGAGAATTCCAATCCAGCACTAGATATTTGAAAGATTTGGATCTCGGTCTCAAATATTTCCATTGCTTGAGTGAATTTCCAAAAGTGAGCTGGTTTTTATCATAATCCAGTCAGAGAAATGAAATTTATGGTGCAGTCAGCCATCAGTTTGAGTATTTTGAGGGGAATATGGTGCTTTGAGAGTGTGCTGTGTGTGCGGGTCCTGAGCATCCACTTGAGAGTAGAAAARCCCTGGAACAAAACCTCGTGAGTTGCAGCTGACTTTAAAGAAATAACTGGAAAAGGGTCTGAGGTTCCTTTATAGGAAAAAAAAGAAAGGGAAAAAGAATGCAGAAGCCAGCATGGTTCAGTGTCTGGGCATATTTTCAAGGCCTCTTTTGAGTAATTAATTCTGTGTTTTATTAGTAATGAAAGCAGGGGCTATTTTGTGCAAGGTTGGAGCAGTTAAGGGTGACTCGGCAGGAAGTTAAACTGATGTAGCATTACTTTTGCAATTTATCACCTGCCTGTAGTTCTTACTCAGGGTWTAATACAAGTTTATCAGTGTTCAGAGCAATTATATTCTAAATTCACTCAATAATTACCTCTCAAAACCAGCTAACTTTAAAGAACTGATTATTTTATAAGGAACTGGAAAAMTCTTTAGCGTGCCATCTCTTCTTTGAGGCAACCTAAATGCAAAGCCTGCCTTTTTGGTGATCTGTTTCAAATTAAGTGATTTCATTGCATAAATGTATGTATTGGGGCTGGAGTGTGGTATATCCAAATGTTTGCAGCCTTCTCACACATTTGTAATGATTCCAGCTAGGGCTTGGTTTTTATTTGGTGGATGAAAATYGTGTTCTATTTTGTCTTTGGTTAGGGGAACTTGAGATACTAGATTGTATAAATGTACAGCTTCAAACTGATCCCAATGATTGGTAGATTTGGTACACATCGCAGCAGACCAACAGTAGACCCTCCAAAGCTTTTCTTTCCTGAATTTTTTCTTCTTCTCCAGGTGTGGAAGACTCTGGGATCTGCAGGGTCCCTGCAGCAGACCCAGCTCTAATTGATTATCCCAACTCGAGCTTTGGGGGTCCTGCAGTCCCTGGCCAGGCCCTGCTGAGTTACTGCACAGCTTTAGGCAGCACTTTTACTGACTGCAGCAAATAAATTTGCTGTGCTTTATGGAGCACGGAGAAGCTTGTTTTCTGAATTTTAATTGTCTCAATAAATCGTGTTAAGATTGTGTTCTATTAGACTGTAGGAAATTAATGAGAGTGGTTCAAATATGGACGTTATTGGGAAGGTGTGTTGCTCCAGAACTGTTGGAAAAAGAGTTTTCAAATCTGGCTGAGCAATAAYGAGGGTGATGAGGATTTAGGGATACGGAGTGCAGCTTCCCAGGAATCCACCTTCAGTCTTGGGTTTACCTGCAGGGATTCTCTCATCCCACTTGGGTTTAAGTGATGGTGATTTTCAGCTTGTGCTTCACAGAGGAGAGGAAATGTTTGTAATGGGGCTCACAGCTCAGGCACAGAGACGGGGACAGGGAGGGACAGCCTCGTGTCAGGGTGTAGTGCTGGACTTTTAGGATCAGTGATGAAGGATGAATGAATGCTCTGGACACAGGCTGGGAGGGTTGGGGAAGAAAAGGCTCTGAGGGGACCTTCCAGTGCCTGAAAGGGCTCCAAGAGCATTGAAGAAAAATATGTTGATTCTATGACTTGGGAGTTTGGTGTTAATGAGCACAGCAATGAAGTTTAGCAGATTTTACTCCTGGCCTTCTCTTGCCCCTGCTCTCAGGGGAGGAATATTCCTTCTTTTCACCAATAAGGGGAGGTTGTGCCCCTCAGGGTCGGAAGGCAGGAGCTGCTCTCAGCCTGGCACCRGGACAGCATCCAGATCTTTATTTGCAGGATTAGAATGTTTTCAAACTGATAGGCCAGGCTGARAGCTCTCTGTTGCTCTATCTCCCAACGTTCTGTTGGAGAGCCAGAATGATTGATGAGCATTTCTCATTGCAATTACAGATGAGCAACAGCAACCCACAAATCATGGCACGCTGGGTAGGAGTTCCTGAGCCGCTCTCTGTAGTCTGGCCAGCAAATCATTAAATCAAGCGAGGATGAGCAAGGGGCTGCTGGATGTTCTCGCCTCAGCACAGCAGCTGAGAGAGCTGAGTAAGCTGCTGTCTGCCTAAATCAATCCCTGCRCTGGGAATTGAAACAGTGCAGACATGAAGCCTGGCCATGGCCACATAAAAGCCGCATTATGGCTGCGATTTAGGGGACTACGCCTAAAGCAGCTCTTTGAATCCCTAATCCTGGGAGCTCCGAGGGAAGGAAGCAGGGAGGTTGTGTTCAAATGTCTAAAACTTTCCTCCTGGCTCCAAGTGGGGGACCTGGCCTGCAGTGAAGCCGATCCATGGGGAGTTTATGTACGGTGTATGTTGTAATGGGATTTTACAATACAGATCCTGGCATATAGATTTAATATCTGACAATTCAAATAACTTGGCTGGCAAACACACTGAGCATTGCCAGAATTCTGTAAGATCCTGCGAATTCCTGACCTAGATATTCTTTGGAGGAGGAAATTCAAGATGAGGAGAGAAGCATGAACCAAGTGCAGTAGACTAGACTGCTCATTTCTGATCCATTTCCCTTATTTCTTTTCAGTAGTAAGAATTCAAAAAGAACCACAAAATTGAGTTCATAAAATGATTTAAGATGATCATCTCACTCTTAAAGTTGTTCCCAGTTCAGTCTTCATGCATTTTGCCTCATGCTTGGGGTACTGAATAATGAAAAATCTAAACAAGCAGAGCACTAAGCCTCAATCCTACATGTAAATCTGTGCACATGTGCTGCAAACAAGATAGCACCCATGGACAGATTTGTTTGTGTTGCCTTGTGAGCCAAATGCTGTGGTTTTGCTTCTTTTAATTATTCAGTCCTGAAAGAATTCACTGTGAAATCCCAGCAGGCAGAGATAAAGACTGGAAACCTTGTAATCTACAGCTGTACAGGAGGGTCAGTTTATGGCCTGAATGTGCTGGAGAATTTAGATGTGGAGAGAATCTTTCATAGTGAACTGGCATGTAAACCTGTATTATTTCAGGGCTTTGCAGCACATAAATTGTATTTATGATGAAGCCAAAACTTGGAAAAACCAAATTGGTAGATCTAATCCAGATTTGCTATTTTGATGAATTTTTTTTCCTTCTCAAATTAATTCAGGTTGTCAGATTAATTCTGTCCCAACATGACAAGGGCAAGACAAATGAATTAGCTTAAGCTGCATGAGTTGTGAGGGTTTTGTCTCTGTGTGTGCTTTTTGTGAGGGTGTGCAGGGCACTGCTGTGGATGAAGGGCCATGGCAAGGGAAGGTCCCTCAATTGTCACCCACTGCTCCCAGCCAGGTGACAACATTGTCAGTGAAAAGATTCCAATTCTCCCAGTCTGCAACTGAAGAGCACATTCCTAGTGCACTTCCAGTATTAAGCTGTTCTCCTGAGACTGCTCAAAAGTCACAAGTAATGCTTAAAAAAAAATAAATTAAAGTGTTTCATTGTAGAGAAAATGGCCAGGTCTGGTCACATGAAAACAACCAGCCAATTTTCAAAAAAATCTCGGGTTCCACAGTATCTGGAACTCTTACATGTCATAACCTTGTTAAGATAATTACAGTAAATGGGTTTTCTGCAAGGGAATCCCCTGACATTCTTCCTTGGGAGATTAAATCTCTGCTGCTGTTCTAGACAGATTCTGTAGCTGAGTGAAAGTCTCTCTTACCTYCTTTAAAAATATCAGCAACCAAAGAGAAAACAACACTTAATTCCTTTTTTACAAAAGGAAAAGAGAGTCATGTCTTGGGAAGAAGGGAAATCAAATAAAAAATTTAATGCTAGAGAAGAAAGGCAAGAAATGCAGTTTCCATGGAAACCRGAGCATAAGTAGAAACTTTCCAGCAAAGAGCAGAAACTAAAAATGAAAAAGCAGAGTGGCGAGGCTTGGCAGATAGCCAGGAGCTTCCTCCAGCTCCTTCTCTCCCGTGCTCCTGGTGGGATGTTCTTAGTCATCCTTCCACAGTCTGGGGGTGCTCTGGGTGTTTGGGGAGAAAAGCTGGGCCCGTGGGTCAGAGCACTGCACAGGGAGCAGTGAGTGACAGCATTGCCAAAATCCTGTGTGTGCTGCA
>NW_026623413.1:1179258-1271574 GCF_030028575.1 Malurus melanocephalus | reverse complement strand
GGGAGTGGAGCTGCTTCGTCTGATGGTCACAAATCACCGAGCAAGTCCTTGGTTCTTGTGTCTAACCAAAGTCTTGGAGTGTCCCACAGCAATAAATAATTCCTGTTCTTCGATTTTTCTCTCACCCCTTTTTCATAGGGAAAAGATTCCCTAAAGTCTGCTCCAAATGCTGCTGCTGGGTATTGTACTCATTGATCCTCAGCTCCCACCTTGGAGTCCCACTCATTGTCAGCTCTGCCACGGGCACAGGATGTGTTCCAGTGTTTCTGGCTGTATCACACATGGATGTATTCCAGACATTCCGTTTTGTCCAGGGATCTGGGGTTATTTGATGCTGGCACGTTTAGCTCGATTGTATGTAATAAAGTAATGCAGTCATTGGATTAGCAATTATTAAATCCACATATGCTTTKGAGTATGACATGGAAAAAAGCAGGTTGGGAAAGCTGGGCAGGTTCCCAGGCAGTGCTGTAAAACTTTGAGATGGCCAGGAAGTGATTTGGGTGAAAGATTGGGAGYGCACCCAGGCCTGTGTGCTGTTACAGATGGAAGCAATGAAACCTGCAGTGTTTAGATTTCCTCATATTCTTGGAATTAAGCACGGGTGTGAGAGTTTTGCTAATTTGCCCTCAGACTGCTCAGCATCCTATATAATTGACTCTTTTCTCACGAACAAAATAGAAAATGCGGTGAAACCCAAAAAAACCTCTTTGCACGTGAAATCTGGACAAACTTACCTGTGATACAGCGCCACGAGCTGGGAACCTGTTCCTCAATTTGCCACTAGAAATAAAACCTACACATGTTGAACTCTGCTGCTTTGCCACTGATTTTACTCCTCAGCTGTCCTGTCCCAGTCTCACCGGCACTATTCCTCATTTAAATATTATTCCAAACRCAAAGATTTGTGGTTTGTTGGGGGKTTTTAGGTTGGAARTAATGAAGCCTTGAGTAGCAAACTTCACTGGGATTTCCAGCTGAGTAAAAGGGATGTCATTTATTTTAATGTTCTGTAGCATTTGGGCATGGAAATGATTGTACAGAGGAATTGCAGATTAGGTATTTATTATATGTTTTTATATATTTTACATTATTATTTTTGTATATTTACAGCGAATTTATGATATATTTATTTATTATACCTTATATTCATTTCTGTAGGCGATTTTTAATGCTAAAGGCAGAGTTTATTCAGGTGAAATAACAGGAATGAGAAGCCCGGACGGCGGGGGTTGTGCGGGCAGGAAAAAAGCTCCGTAAAAAGGRTGTTTAATAGGAAAGCCGAGCTTTGGAGGGAGCGCTGTCCCGGAACGGGGATGTGGCGGCGGTCCCGGGCGGAGCCGGCTCCTCCCGCCTGCGGGCGGCAGCAGAGCCGTGCGGAGCGGCTGCGGGGACAATCCTGACCGGGGACAATCCTGCCCGGGGACAGCCCTGCCCGGGGACAATCCTGCCCGGGGACAGTCCTGACCTGGGACAGCTCTGCCCGGGGACAGCTCTGCCCGGGGACAGCTCTGCCCGGGGACAGCCCTGCCCGGGGACAGCCCTGCCTGGGGACAATCCTGCCCGGGGACAGTCCTGCCTGGGGACAATCCTGCCCGGGGACAGCTCTGCCCGGGGACAATCCTACCGGGGACAGTCCTGCCGGGGACAATCCTGCCCGGGGACAGTCCTGCCTGGGGACAATCCTACCGGGGACAGTCCTGCCGGGGACAATCCTGCCCGGGGACAGCTCTGCCCGGGGACAGCTCTGCCCGGGGACAGTCCTGCCTGGGGACAGCTCTGCCCGGGGACAGCCCTGCCTGGGGACAGCTCTGCCCGGGGACAGTCCTGGCCGGGGACAGCCCTACCCGGGGACAGTCCTGCCTGGGGACAGCTCTGCCCGGGGACAGCCCTGCCTGGGGACAGCTCTACCCGGGGACAGTCCTGCCTGGGGACAGCTCTGCCCGGGGACAGCCCTGCCCGGGGACAATCCTGCCCGGGGACAGCCCTGCCCGGGGACAGCTCTGCCCGGGGACAGCCCTGCCCGGGGACAATCCTGCCCGGGGACAGCTCTGCCCGGGGACAGCTCTGCCCGGGGACAGCTCTGCCCGGGGACTGCACAGTGCCCTGCTGGAACGAGGGCATCCACCCGAATTCCCCCTGCGCGGCTGTTCTGTGCCCAGAACAGAGCAGCTCCCCTTAGGCTTTAGCATGCTGACACTTTCTCATTTTCAGCTCTCCCGTGTTCCTCCCGTGCTCAGTGTGTACAACAAAATGTTTTTCTGAGATCACTGACACTGTTTTGGTTTTATATGGTTTAAATTCTAAACTAATTTCTGTTGGAATAGTCAAAGCATTGATGGACTCTGAGGGCTTGTTGGTGACTTAGGAATGCTCAGAAAAGTCAAACCAAAATGCAGAGAGGTGTGCAGTGCATGTGTGCAAAGCACAGCCTGGACACAGCTGGAAAAAGCTCCACAATAGCCTGTATTATGTGCGTTTCTACCCAGCTCAGTGTKTTGAGGAATGAAGTTTGTGAGTGACATGACCCAAACAAAAAGAGCGCTCCAGCTGCTGCCAAGATGAGATTCCAGGCTGCTCTTGACTGTAACAAGATACCATCCGTGTAGGATTGCCACTTACTGTGTGAAGGTAACCATGGGCTACTTCCTGCAATTGCAGAGAATGAGCATTTTGGGCAATTCCAGTTCCTGATGTCTGTTTTCAGCATYGCTGCTAAGTGTTTCACCACTTCAGGTGTGTCAGGGCCTGCCAGACTGTCTTGTTTGGAGTAGATCTGGAGGAAATCTGTGCCCCTGCCCTGGTGAGTTCTCGTAGGAGCAAAAGTGCCTTCATATAATGAGCTAAACAGGRCCCTCCAAACCCACTCAGTGGGTGAAATAATCTGTTCCAAAGGGTGTCAAAGCTCAGCATTTTCAGGAGCTGCAAGAAGTGTTTGTCAGCCAATGGTCAGACCTGAGAAGTCCTGTCAGAATATTGATCTCAGAGTCCTCCAACATCTCTTCTATTGGGAGCTAGGCCCGAATTTCACAGCACAAATGTGCTTTCCCAGGTTGCTCCCTGATCTCCYCTTCCACCTTCCATTAGCAGCTCTGTGTACATGAGTCTCCCTTGTCATCCTTTCAGCCCTCATGGTTTTTAAATAGTCTGCAGGCTCTGGGTGGTGATCACCACATTGTTCYCCCTCCCTCTGCAAGCTGCTCGTGGAAAAGAGGGCAAGAATTACTTGCTCATGCATTGCTTGTTCATAGTCCAATTTTAAAATCATCTCCTGCTYGTCTCGTTTGCCAAGTCCATCAAACCAATATCCTGCCCAGCCCCCTGCTCTGCCCAGCTCTCAGCGAGCAGTTTGGATCCCAAATTACCCCTGAAATTCCAGAGGGATCCTACCTAGTCCCTGCTGGCAGCAAACCCAGACACAGCAGTATCACTAAAACACTAAAATGGGCTGCACATAGGGAGATCCGTGTTCCTACTAAATTGTTTGGTTGCTATTTTTTCTCCTCGAGGGGAATTCCATTCATCCCCTTTCAGAAGAGCCTGYTAAACTCAGCCAGTCCCAAACTCCCAACAAATGTCCTTTAATCGTTTCGGGTTTCAGCTCCGCAGCCTCTGACTGTGTGTTCCTTTAATACGTTCACGACTCCCCTGGGAGAACTAAGCCAGGAATAACCMACACTTTCTTAAGCCAGGCCTCCTGCTTTAAGTTTGTGTTTCTTTTCCTGCTGTACATTCCCTTGCTCATCTCCACAGCTCCCACTTGCTCGTGCTTTGCTTTGCCCATCCTGAACTCAGGTGTTCTCAGGTGTCTGAGAGGGGAGTGCTGTGTGCACTGCTTTCAATTTTGCTGGCTGAAGGAGCATAAAGGACTCTTAACATTCTCTGCAGTCRCCTCTCAGCTTGGCATACTGATCATTTCAATAATAAAGTGTTTCCTTTCATTCTCCAACAGTCAGGCCCCTGCCAGAGCCATAATTGTTCACAGATGACTCATTTTGGCTGCATGATCAAAACCAGGGAAAAGTGCTGTTTGCACAGGCTTTGAAACCTACAGGATGGGAAGAGATGTTCACGCTTGATATTTGTACCATATGCGCTTTCTAAATTTTATTATAGAACCTTTACATTTCAAAAGAGATTCTAGTCTTGTCCTGGGGATGATTTAGAAAGGAAAAGATAAGTAGAGTTTTGAGTTAGGCCGCGATTAGCAAGGGCTGACTGTGTAGTTTKAGCTGTGAGGCTGCATCCTGGGCAGTGTGGAGGGGCTGTTGATACCCTGAGATAAATAGATCTGCATCTATAAATAGATATCTGTGCATTGTTTAGGGGCTGCAGACTCAGTCGTGTTTTSTATCAAAGTCACACAGAACTCTTCATTCTTTGCAGAATTTGTTTTGAAATCCTGCACTCGGAGTCGTGGCAGGTGTTTGCATTTTCTCCCCTGATGAAAACACAGGGAATGTCTGTGCAGTGCACGCGATGCCCCATCCCTGCTCTGCCCTCGTTGTTGTTCTCTTTTCAGTTTTGTGTTTGCGTCACATGGACCCATTGGCAGGGTCAGCAAAGTTGTTTCTAGGGTGGAGAAGAAGGAAATGGGAAGAGCATTACTGGGCACTGCGTGCCTTGCTGGATATTTTCTATYATTTTTATTTGGACCATCATTTCTCAGACTGCCATGCACAGGGCTGTGAGGTACTGACCCAGCAGGGTGAGAGTTCCCAGGGCTGGATCCTGGCTCAGGATGAGGCACTCAGGTTCCACACCTCAAAACATCCCAGCCCTTGCTTTGCTCTTGGAGTGCTTTTCATATTTGAAGGAGGCTCTCCACATTTTGCAATCAGCTGCACTTGGACAATAACAYCTCTCAGGGCAGCACTGTGTTGTTGAGCCAGAAGGAAAAACGTCCATTTAAATAAACCACCCTCACAATGGTATTTAAAAACTGATTGCAGGATTTCCAGTCTCTTTTGTAAACCCGTCTCTAAAAACAATAGCTACGTTTTCATTTTTCAACTTGTTAACAGGGAATTCTTTCAAAACAGAGGGTGTTTTCTACACTGAGTGCTACACTGTCATGTCAGCCTGATAAGGAAGATGGCTAAAGATCATTCTTGCCAAAATATTCCTTGGATGAGTCATCTGATGCCAAAAAGCAAGTGAAACGAGCAACTATATTTGCAGTGGAGTTTGCAAATTATGTGGCAAGGAAAGGAAGAAAATAATCTGTCACATGAAAAATGAAGTTTAGATTGTGTGTATATAAATCAGTGATTTGTTATATGAGCGTAAGATCATTATCAGGCATTTAAACATGAATTGGAAGTGTCTAATCTATTAATTAATCAGGAAATAAGTTTTACGTAGCATGTGTAATCAAGTTAATCTTTCATTTCACTTGCCAGCAGAGATACTGCTTTCAATGGGATGTTGTCATGAGATTAAACACCCCGAGAGCTGATTCTTGCTGCTGGGGAGTCTCAGGTGTCCGGATGGCATCAGGAGGGGAGGGAGAGTGGCTGCTTCCCTGGATCCCATCACATTCCTGAGGCTGGGAAAGGTTCCTCAGCACAGAGGGAGCTCTGGAACACCTGTAAAACCCTGATCTCCTCCCCACCTTGAGTTAGAACAGACTCAACTTCCATGCAGGCAAGGAGAGTGATGCCCTGCAGCAGCTTTCTGAAAGGTTCATCGTTTTTTCYCTGACCTTTTCGCACGCCACATTGGAAAACCATTGTAACAGAACTCACAACAAATAGCTGARCCTTCTGCTAATAATAACCCATAAATCTGGCACAGAAAGTCACTGATGCCAGACTTTTATCAACTCATTCCCTGCAGCAACACARCAGCAGTTTATTGCTGAAATACAAAGTAAAAATATTTGTAGGAGTTAATTTATTTTGTTATATGAATATTTTGATCAAGGTCAAGGCGGATTATGTAGTTTATGACAAAAATTTGTTATTACATGTAATAATTAGATTCCTAACCTAAAGGTGATGTGGGTTKTGATTATTTCAAAGTGCAGATAGGAAGGTAAAGATCATCATCTGGGCTCCCTTCCCACTAAAGGTTGGACCAGGTGAGATTTTGAGGTCCCTTTGGAGCCCCTCCAGCCCCAGGGTGAGCTGCGGGGTCACAGCAGAGAACTGCTCCAGTTTTGTCTTAGAGAAGGAAATGGGRGATCTTGGGAAGCCCAGAGCTGAARTTACTCTGTTAATCACTCARTGAATCACTGCTAACATTTTATTTTAGTAATAAAGGACTTTTAGAATGAATAGTCCTGCTTAAACAAATATTTCCTGCCAGCAGCTCTGCGTGGAAGGCACACAGCATTGGGAAGTTTTGTGCAGCTCYCAGTTATGTCTGAGGAGCTTTGTTTGATTTAGGGATTTGTACAAGATTTTTCTTTTTAGTTTGATGTTTTGCTGTACAATGGAGATTTTACACTCCTGGGTTTTTCTCCTGTTGAAAGGAACAGGCTGGTTTGAGGCACAGGATGTTTGGTTCTGGGAGAAGTTTCTTCAATTTGATTTGGACTCCATGTGCTTGATTTCTTCATTAAGCCTGTGGAAATTTAGCACAAATCTTTGGATAGATTTTGACTTTCTAAATTTTATTGCCATCATTACCAGTCAGGTCATAAACCAGTGTACCTGAGTGTTCTCTATCACAGGAATACGTGTCAGCAGAGAAGTGAAGGGACTTTGTTTTGGTCTCCCCCAGCTCTCTGATTGCAGAAGCCGATGTTCTGTAGCTCCATTGTTCTGCTGGGAAGCAGGCAGGAAATGTGTTGTGCTCTGAGGTCAGGCTCAGTGTTTCTCCTGTTGTTGGAGTTCACCGTGGGCTCAGGAAGCGTCTCCAGGGTTCTCAGACTCTGCGTGCTCCGTGCCCTGCTTGGGGACAGAGAGCCTCTTCCCCTCTGTGTGTGTTAACAGAGCACGAGCAAGGGTGGCTTTGGTCACCTCCCCGAGCAGGATCCAGGCTGCTGTGAATCCCCACTGCCAACAAGCTGCAGAAATTAAATTCAATCCAATACTCAGCTTGGTGGGAATTGAGCGTTAAGTTTCTCTTACTTCCTTTTTGGTTAATGATATTTGAGAAATTCTTTTATTCACATTTTAAAAAAATACTATGACTCTTTCTTAAAATCAGGACATTAATTATTAGAAGCAAATAACTGACTTTCCCACTTAATACTAGGCACATTTTAAAAGAAAGTTTGTATATTTGAGCTACATTAAACTGAACACATTTGCAGGAGCAAATATGCAGAAACTTGTGTGCTCTGTTGGACAGAAGACAATGTAGGAATAAAGGGTTTTGATTACATTTTATAGTTACTCATCCCGAGGGAATTGTCTCAGGATAGTGAGGAAGCTCCATTTATTCTTTGGGCAAGGATAAGGGATGCAGGGTATCAGCCTTCTGTGCCCCAGCCTTCCCACATGGTGCTGAATAAATCACTCGGGGCTTCCTTCTCCATTCATGGAATGGGCTTGGGAACTTCATGAGTGCAGTGTGTGCAATACTCTGCATTCCCTTAGATCATAAGTGCTATGATGAGGAAGCAGCTCTTAATTGGTGGTTATGCAGATCCCAAAACAATGGGACATTGATCCTCCTTTGCATCTCGGGGCCCCGCCATAGTAAATACATAATGACCATAATGACAGTGAACAACAGTCACAGTCTGCACGGAAAGAGCAGCGATGCTGAAAGAGTTCATGTCCTGGTTTAACTTCCAGGAGACCGTCTGAATGCTTATTTAATATTTCATTATTCTGATGTACATTATTCCTCTTGCTTTGTTTTATATGGCACTGCTTTTCTGCTCACTAATCATTAAATATCCATATTATGTGTAATGAGTCCTTTTCATTTACATTTGGATTTCATCCCCTTACTCACAATGAGAGTAATCCATAGTGTCCTGGTGGCTATGACACCATTCAGTAAATGGAGAGCAATAGATTCTTTGCTTAAATAGAAAGTAAATGCATTTCTCATTTTGATCCCCAATCTGTAAACTACTTTGTTGCAAGGCACCAAAGAAGCTGCCTACATTCTACCAAAGGCAGTGAGAAAACTAATTTACCGTGTGCACTCTAAAATAATCATCATGTTCTGTTAAAATACTAAAAACAAGCGGTTTAGTGTTAATTGTATGTGTGAAACTTTCCTTATAAATCTTCAGACAAATAAGTCACTGAAGAGTTTGGTGTGGGTATGGCTGAATTGAAAGTTAAATATCCTCACACAAAGGAAATTACCTTCCTCCCTGGCTCTGCATATGAGCTGATGTATCCCTGGGAGCCTGGAGGCAAAAAGCCTGGAAATGTTCCAGCCTCAGTGTGCTGGGCTGGAGTCTGCAATGGACTCGTGAGTAAATTCAGGCAGGCACCCGTCAGAGTGTTTGGGAGCACTGACACACTGTTTCTCTTGTGTTGTAAAAGAGATATTTTGTACAGATTTTCCCTTCCTCCTTCCCTTCAGATTTTTAGAGGAATATGATCATCCTTCAGAGCCAGAGGGGTTGCATGGGACAGGGAAATTGGGTTTGCAGCTCGATTTTTATTCAATTTCTTGATGATCTGTCTGCACTTCATTGACCTAATGCAAATTAGAAATTAAGCTGATCCCCACCACTCCTCTCTGCTGGCAGAGGTTTGTTTGTTTGGTTCAAGTTTTTGGGTTTTTTTTGTTGTTCATTCAGTTCAGTTCTTTGTGAAAAAAGTCTGGGAAAGTGAAATGAAATCCCTGAATCCGCTGTCTCAGAAGGCAGCCTGAATTCAGAGGCCACAAATGCTGTGTGTGAACAAGTCAGGGTATCCTCATACCTGTCCAGATCGAGGGTTTGGGGCCAGACTGGACCTCACTGACAGAGCACAGAAACTTTGACCTTCAAAAGAAGAAATTCAAGTTCCTTGCCATAATCTCAGAGGGATCTGGGTTTGGGAAGGTTTAAGGGCAGGGTGACAGCAGTGGGTGACACCAGGTCAGTCCTGGGTTCTGAGTTCTCTGCTAAAGCCCAGCAGTACCTCAGAGCGGATATTTCACTGCACTTTGGTATGTATTTAATTATATTTAACTCCATGGATTAGGTTTGTGCTCAGTGTTGGGGAGGAGGAGTTAACACCCCAAAAATCACTGCTGCATTTATCTGCAATTGCTCCTCTTCCTGAAAGATCCGGCAAAGCCGCGTGACTGAGCTCATCCAGCTGCCTTTCGGAGGGAGCAGCCAGGCTGGGATTTGTTGTTTTAGAGACAGAGATTTAATGTTGTCAGCTTTCCTCCTGAGCAGTTTGTCATCCCACGCTCACGAGTGGCAGATTCTGCTGTACACAGAGCATTTGTGGCAGGGTGTGGCTTTCTAAAAGAGAAAAAAAGTAGTAAAGAAAGAAGAAAACAGAGTAGTGCTGGATTAATTGAAAAGGTCCAAGGTGGGTTGTTCATTTTCCTCCCTGCTGCTCTGTASCATCTGAAGTTAAAGCCTTCAAAAATGTTGAGTGAGAAAGAGCCAAGCTGGTGAAACTGGAACACAACTCCAACCATTATTTTATGCTTTTATATAGGGCTGCTTTCTCTTGTCAGAATATAGTCCCTCATTAACTTCTCCTGCTTTGTGGACAGCTGTATGAATGTTTCTGAAGATCCTAAGCTGATTAAAAATAAAGATCCCTGAGCATTCCCAGCTCACATTCCCTYGGAGCTTGGGGAGATCCCAGCACCTGCCTCTCCCACATCCCCAGTGCTTTCAGGATGAGTCACCCAACTCCAGTTAAGCAAAATCAAACCTTTCCTTTTCAGATTATCTGAATTTGRGTGAGCTTTTAAAATGGTTTTGTTTAAACTTTCATTTCAATCAGTGCCTCTTTTTTTGCTATTGGGARTGACAAAAGGATAAGTAAATTGGATGGGCTGGTTTTTAGATATTATAAAAGCATAATTGTAAAAGATCCTCTTCAGAGCTTTYGTCTCAGTTATTAAGACACAAAATTGCAGAGAGACACCTGAATATTTGGGTTCTTGTCTACAACAAATCTTTAACCAAACCTCAGCGTTTACACTCTTTCCCATCACTGTTTTCTGGATGTTCTCAGCTCCGTCTGGGAATTGAATCAGCTGCACAGAATGAGTCTCTGGTCGTCTGGAAAAGGATTAGGGTTGTCCCTGTTTTGTTTAGTTTTGGGGTTGTTTTTTTTGTTTCTTTGTTTTGTTTTGGTTTTTTTATGTACCCAAATACGAAAAAAAAAAAAAAATAATTATTGTGTGGTCAGTGACGGCTTTTCCCTTTGCCGGGATCCACTCTGGTGAGTGCCGGTGGGAGCCAGAGCCATGTCCCGGTGCAGCATCCCCCTCCCGGGCCAGGGAGCCTCCGCTGTCCAGCTGGGATCTGCCTCCTTGACCTGAACTTGTCGTTGCCCTCCCGATTGCTCATTCCTGCACTGCCTGAAAGCTGGCGCCGAATTCCTTCCGTGTGGCCTCAAAACCAGGCATGGACTTCAAGGAAGAGCAAGATTTGGGTTTTTCTCCTGGAAGGGCCCTGAAACACAGCCTGGATTTATTTCTCGATGGAAATAACAAAACACAGGCTTTGTAGAATTCTGGTGTTTTCCATGACTCCCGAAATGTGTGAAATCTTAAAATTCGAGGGGATRTTTGGTGGTAGGGAAGGGACTCCTGCTGTGGTTCAGTTGCTGAATTGGAATAGTTTCTGCCTCTTGTTACTGAAGGTACAACACAGGATAATCCAGGGAAGCTTTCCAGCTTCTGCAGAAGCTCCTGCTGTTTGGGGAGCGGGGCTCATCCAAGCCTGTGTCTGCTCATGAGACACCACCAAGATAAATTTGCACAGAAATCTGGGAAAAATGACAAAACGAGGACACGACACAGAGAGTTATTGTGCAGATGTTGTTATGCAGCTCATCCCACTCGGATGAGGTTTCTCTGTTACCTGCCAGCCTGGGAGAGGCAGCAGCCACGCGTTAAGTTCTTGGCCACCATCCTGGGTCTCTGAAATGTTTTCTGTCACTCTTCCTTCAGAGTCATTTTTGTGCCAGCAAGGGAAGGAKCTTAGGTGCAGGATTCTGGACAATTCACTCCGACCTTTTGAAACGGTAAATGTGGAATGAAATTTTTTATCTGTTTGACAGATGTATTGTGTTTAATTTTCTTCCATGGCTTAAAGTGTTAATTCTGCCCATTGAAATGTAATTTTATGGAGCAATATGAGCCGGAGGCAGAATCTTCGCTGCCATCAGGATCCAAATGGTAAAWAGGCCCTTTCTCTAATTTGTGGGATGTGCTGTAACTCAGTTTGAATGTTGAAAGGAAATGGGCCTCCAGGGGAGTCTGGAGCTCTGTTCATTCAACTTCTAATTAAAGTTTTCCCCTCTCATATTTCACTTTATTTTCCGGGGCTTTTGCTCCATGATGATTATTAACATGTGTCCCATGGCCAGGAAATCATTACCCCCTTCCCCAAGTCAGCCTTTCCCAGATCCGTCGCGCCGCAGAGCCGCATCCTCCTTTGGGCGATGCGCTGATGCTCGGGGCGGATGCTCGGGGCTGATCCTCGGGGTGGATGCTCGGGGCGGATTCTCGGGGCGGATTCTCGGGGCTGATGCTCGGGGCTGATGCTCGGGGCGGATGCTCGGGGCTGATGCTCGGGGTGGATGCTCGGGGCGGATGCTCGGGGCGGATGCTCGGGGCTGATGCTCGGGGCGGATGCTCGGGGCTGATGCTCGGGGCGGATGCTCGGGGCGGATGCTCGGGGCGGATGCTCGGGGCGGATGCTCGGGGCTGATGCTCGGGGCTGATGCTCGGGGCGGATGCTCGGGGCTGATGCTCGGGGCTGATGCTCGGGGCTGATGCTCGGGGCTCGGCCGGGGCCGGGGCTGCGCTGCGCAGGGAGCTGCGATTCGCTCCAGGACGCTTTGATCAGATGGCGCTGTCTGGCCACAGGATCCAGTCCAGGATTTCTTCCAGCCTGTGTTTCACGTTTCAGGAGCCCAGGCCAACTCTGGTTTCCTATTCCTACTCCGGCAGGCTTATCTTTTTGGGGGCAGGAGTTGTTAGCACAGTTTATCTTGCTCGCTGCGAGTCCTCCCTCAGCTGAGACATGCACTCTGGAGCCGCGTGCTTTTTTTTTCCTCTCTCTCTCCCTTTTATGTTTTCTTCTTGTTGTTTTTCTTTTTAAATGTGTCAAGTGAAGAGTTCCTCTTCCCCCCTCTCCCTTTCCACTCCAAAGAACCACCCTCCAGTTCATTAAAACGCTGGGACTGTTTTGCTCCTGTGCCAGAGGGGAGAGTGAACCTGTGCCTGCATGTGCGTATGTGTAAAATAGATCCAAAAATGTCCATGAACAGCAGGAAAAGTTCTGGGAGACCGTCTTACTACTACCGACTGCTCCGGAGGTCACGACTTCAGAGACAGCGAAGCAGATCCCGCAGCCGGAACAGGCTTAGCAGGGGTAATTGCAACCACAGTTCTCTTTAATTGCCGTGCACAGCCCGCTGCTCTGCCGTAGGTAGGTGAGGATGAGCGGGCCGAGGACGGGCACTGGCCCCGCGCCCCGGGAGCGGGTCGGGCTCGCCACAAGGTCAGTGCGAGGGACAGGGGCTGGGCAGCGTGTGTAGGGTCACTAACCCAGCCTGACTAACCACAGCTCAGCTTTTCYGTCTGTGTGATGAATTTAACTGCTTTATGAGATGTTTGGAGGCCCARTTGATGCTTACAGAGCTTGGAAAAGCCGTGCTTAGGAGATGGTGCCTCCCTGCAGAGATGTGTTGTTGGGACTTCTTGTTCTTCAGGAGCTCAGWGTCACCAGGGGGTTGAGATGACAAYGCTGAGAACAGTTTAGGGGTAGGATTTTCCAAAGCGCCTAAAGATTGTGCTCCCAAGGCATTGCAGGAGCCTGTGGGACTCGAAGCCCCAAATCACTTTGCACTTTTAAAAATCCTGCTCTAAAAGGGCCTGTTTGTCCTCAGCAGCAGGAGGGAGGTCCACAGGGGGATGTTTCTGTAGGCACACTCACTCAGGCAGCCCATTCCTTCTACTGGAGGCAGCTTCTGACCCAGTTGCATTTTTAAAACAAGCCATTCTKCCTTTCTGTTCTAGTGTGAAATAACTGTTTATTGGTTCTTTTGCCTGTCGTCAAAACAGCCAGAAAGCGGGAGTCTGTGATTTTTCCTATTGAATCTTTTCGGAAAGGAGGGGAGAGGGTTGTGTTTGCCCTCCAGTCTGGCAATCCTGGTTTATTTATCATGTTGGGAACTTAAGCAGAGCCGTTAATTGAAAACAATGCATTTTTTCWTGTTATTGTGTGACTAAAAAGCACAACTGCAGCATTGCATCAGGTGTCTGTGCAAATCCAGGCTTGGACTRTCTCACTGCAGTTAATTCTGATTTACGAAGTGGATTTTAAACTCAGCTCTAGCACTGCAAGATTTAGCTCAGTGCAATGTCCTCTTTCCTCTTTTCCTGGCACTCAGGACGTTTTTAAGGATTTTGAATCATTGCTGAGAAAACAATAGGAAGCTAAATCAGTCCCTGAGCTTCAACTTTTCCTTTAAGCAGACAGTGGTTTTCTTGCACGATTTTTTTTGTTGTTTTGCCTGTCAGGAAGGAATGTTTGTAAACTCCCAAACATGTCCCAGTTCCCTTTCCCTCTTTATTTGTGTGCTGTGCAAAACCAAAATATTTTACTGTCATTTCAGTTACTGTGACAAWCTAAATGTGCTTAGTTTCGTTTAGGTAACCCAATGTGAACTTAATGGCATAATTTGTCAGGAACATGAGGAATATACAGGCAGATTTGATGGAAATGGGAATCAGCCCGAAAGTTTGTAAAAAATTGGATTTGAACCAGCTGAAATCTTGTTGCTGTTGATCTCTCCTGGAGTATTTTGTGTTTGTCTCTGGGATTCCTGCCTCTCAGCACTAGCTGAGCTCCTCTTATCTGTACATCTGAAAGGGATTTGCAAAGCTGGATGAGAACTTTCTCTGTATTTTTGATACAATTTTGTTGTGCATTGGTGGTGTCACACAGCAGGGCCATGGGGAGCCTGGTCCAGGCTGGAGTCGCTGCCATCTGGACTGGGTGGTGGAAATGCTGGAATAATGCAACAGGAACACTTTCCTTGGCAGTTTTGTTCCCACTGGGAGATTGATGAACAAGATGCTGTAGGGGGCTGTGGAAAATGCAGAAATCAGAAGGGGGTTCTAGATTTTAGGGGATGATGTAATGTTGGATTCCAAACCCTACAAGTGTGGATGAAGGAGGGAGCTGAGGGTCCCCTCTCAAAGGCTGATCTGCAGTGGAGTTGCTGTGTCTGGCTGGGATACTCARAGATCAGGAATCCTTACTGGGAGATTGCCATAAATTCAGGCAGATTGGAGTTACTTCATGGGAGTTGGCAATGTCTGCTTTGCCACGCGTGTTTCCCAGACATCCTCTTGGCTCTTTCTGCCCTCCACAGTCCCCAGGATCCCCATCGGGCCCAGGTGAGCCCGTGGCTCTGCAGTGGAGCAGTGCTGCCTGGAAATTCATCTTTTCCAAGGGATGTCGCTTCAGCAGATGCTCAGTTTGCTTTTGGCCAGGGATTCTGCTGAGCTGGGCAATCATCACACATTTACCAGGGAGCAGGAGATCCCTGCTGGTGCAGGATCCCCGTCCTGTGGGACCATTCCCTGTGCTCTCTCCATCCTGGGTGRTGAATGCCTGCTGCTGGAGCTGAGGCTGGAGCACCCAGGGGTGCTCCTGTTGGCTGACAGTCCTTTCAGCCCCTCTGCTTTATGTCCAGCAGGCTCTGAGCATGCAGGAGCTGTGTTTAAAAACATTCCTGTCCTGCCACATCCCACACACAGCCACCCACACCTGCCCTTCTGACACTGCTGTCCCAGCCCTTGGTAGGGACAGGGGACAGAGCCCATCCTGCCCCAGGACCAGCAGGAAAAGGGGTTACAGCTTGAACAGCTCTGGCAGGGCTGAAACCCAGTTTGGGAAATGGGTTTTGCTTCCTGAGGTGCAAAGAGAGCCACTCCCTCAGGAAAGTGCTGCTCTGGTGCTTTTAGCTGGGCAAAGGGAGCACAGTTGGCATTTTCTGTGCAAGGATCTAAGGGAAGGAGGGGAGAGCTTTGTGTGGGACTCCAGATGGAGCCAATCTGCTGCAGTGTGCGGAAAAATGTCCAGGACTTTGAGCTGTTGGCAGTGACAGCCGTGTGTTCAATGGTTCATGTGATGGCATCCTCTGCTCTGGAGCTCTCTGGTCAGCCCTGATGCCTTTAACACATTCATCACTTTTTGGTGTGTTTGTCACGCTGTCCCTTTGGGAGGTCAGGCTGCAATATCTGAACAGTGAACCTGATGGGGAGGGCAAATCTGAGCAGGAGGGGAAGGCTGATGGGATCCTGCCTCCAGCACATTTAAACCAGGGCTGTTTGAGAGTGGATAAAGCAGACAGTGCTCTCTTAACCACTGCTGGAATGAGGAGAAGCCTGAAACCSCCGGCTCTGCTCTCCACAGAGAGTCAGGACATGCTGCAGGTAAACATTAGTTAGATGAAAAGCTACCTGCAGAACCTCTGGGCCATCTGTTCAGCACAGAACTGTGCGGGGCTGGGGGAGGAATTGTGGCAATAATTACAGTTACTCCCAGGTGACCCAGTGATACAGTGCGAGGAACTTGGGAGACAGAGAGGGGAAAAGGAAAAGCTTCAGTGACAGCAGCACCTGCTTGTGCTGCACTTGGGCTCGTGCCTTTCTTCAGGRTCTCTCTGCTTCTCCTTCCTCATGGGCTCAGTGAAGGAATGGGATCAGCAGGAAGCGCTCTGAAAATTCCCTTTGCTGATAGAAACCCCTCACGGTCCCATCTGGGAGCCAAATGCAGCTTTGGCTTCAGGGCTTTCTTGTGTAAAACTCTGCGGGCAGTCAGTTGTCATCAAAGCCCGGAGAATTTGAGAACATTTGAGTTCCTGATCTTGAAGGTTTGGTGTTCCTGATAGTTCTGCCGCTGTCAGCCTCGGACATAAATGTCTTGCTCTTAGTTGTGTTTATCACAGATGCTTTTCAAGGTGTTCTCTGAAAAGGGTTTTTATTAAAAAGGCTTTCTTCTTCCTTTCCTTTGATGGCTGCTGTGAAGAGAAAACTGACTGATCTTCAGCAAAGCCCAGAATTTCAGTGCACCAAACACTGAGCTGGGACACCAAGGTCAGGCTGGGTTTTTTCTCAGCACAGGCTATTCAGATACACATCTGTTGAAAACAGCTGGAATTTAGTCTTTTTCTCTCTGTTTGACGAAATCAAAACCTTTTGAGTGATAAATGAGAGATCAGCTGATCCCCAAATAATCAATACCTTGGAGGTTCAGGCAMTCGCCTGGCACAAGGGAAGCAGGGACTGGAAAATTGTCCCAGCATGTCCCAGAGTGACATAACAACTAAGGTTGTTTTATTATATTTAAAGCCAACTGAAATTGCACTCACCTCTCATTAATCCTTCCTTGCAGAAAATCTGTYCTGCAGCACGTTAACAAAAAGTGATGTTGGACAAGGAATGCCATGTGGAATTTCTCCCTTTCCACCTCTTGTTTTTCATGTAAGGGCTGGGAGCAGGAAAGTGAGGAGCCCTGTAATAAATATTAGCAATAGGCTTGGGTTTTTTTTGCAAGGGTGGCGTCTTTTAAATGTCAGGAAAAGGAGACCTTCCTGCTTTGCACTTTTTAATGATCATTGCTTTGTTTTTCAAGTCTCTTTTGTGGCATTTTCTGTTTCACCACAGAAGTCTTGCAGGTTTTCATTGAAATCTTAATAGCATGGCTGACAGATGCCCATAGAAAAGATATGCAAAATGTTTTAAGCTGTGCTGTTTATAGGAAATATTCACTGGCAGCTGTGCTATTTTTAGCACCAGTGCTCCAGCTGAGACTTTGCTGTGTT
The DNA here is from genome assembly GCF_030028575.1 of Malurus melanocephalus. Lineage (NCBI taxonomy): Eukaryota > Metazoa > Chordata > Aves > Passeriformes > Maluridae > Malurus > Malurus melanocephalus. Next base: position 1,254,634 of record NW_026623413.1, on the reverse strand, counting down.
TGTTCAATGCTTCATTGTCTAGTAAAAATCGAGACTAAATTTAATGACTTGGGAAGTGGTGCATGATGGAGGAATTCTGGAATTGTTTTGATGTTAAACAATGCTTAAATCTCAGAATCCCTTTAATAAGCAAAATTTTAGAGTGTATTTATTGGAGGCAAATTTATTGGACTGGCTGTTCAGCAGGAGCGAGGTGGCAGCAGTGCCTCGACTCCTTTTGCTCCAGCAAACACTGACCTGCACCACCTCCTCCAGACACCTCAGAAATGCAGGAACATCCACATTTAGTGAATGTTTTCTGGGGAAAATTCCTACGAGATCAAAAATGGATCCAATTTTCAAACTCCCCCTGGGAAGCACCAGTGGGAATCTCTGAGGAGCGCTGTCACTTTTTGCTCATCTTTTCCTTTATCTCTGTTTCCAGCCCTCTCCCTCTGGTATCCCCCTCTTTTTTCCCTGACGGTGTTCCTAAGAGAGGCTGAAAGGAAATAAGTAGCAGATTTGCTCTCGAGTAATGCCGAATGAGTTTTTATCTACAAGCCATTCCCATAAATGGGAATGAGGTTAAAAACCCTGGTCTGAGTCCAAACTAGAATTGCTTCCAAAAACATGCTTAGAGGGCTTTCAGCAGACTTTTAATGATCACTCATGTATTAGAGTAAGTTTGTCTCCTTACAGCTGTGGCAGTCCAAACAATTTARACACAGAGCTGCCTTTTAAAGCTTTTAAACCTGTATTTCCCTTGAAGGTCTTCTAGTGTGCCACTAATCCCCTAAGTTATTGCACTGAAGGCACTCTCTAATCCTTTAATTCACTCTGCTCTCAATAGAGATGGGAACGAGCTGGGTCAGGGAACGTTCTCATTTGGGCTTTATCAGTTTTGCTTTTTTCAGCTCTGACGCTACTGAGGGTAGTTTGCTTTCCTTTTCAACACTCCAGAGAATATTTTAGACACGAAATGTTTGTGTGTTTGTGTATATGCTTATTAAAAAAGGTGCACAAGCCACAGAACTTCCCTTTTCATGTGTCTGGTTTGTGCAGCCTCAGGGTCAGGTTTTTATACACTGAGTTTCCTCAGGCCCCTTTGGGATCAGAGAATGTAAAAAATGGGTGGCTTTTTGAGAACTGTGAATTCATTCCCCATCTAGAGCTGGTGAGGGTCAAGCAGCAGAGTCAGCCACTGGTAATTTCTGGAAGCCTTTCCCCCTCAGATTTACATGAGAATGATTCTGTCTGATGTTTCTTTGGTGTTGAAGGTAAAGCTTTGAGGTGATGAGCATTGCCAGACAAGCGTTGTGGTTTTATTAATGAGCAGAAACTCTAAAAGGCTGGTTAGAGCAAAGCATGGCCTGAATTTGGAAGGTTTCTCCTGTCCATTGCTTTTTCCATCCATGATGGGCAGGTTTTTATTGCAGGTCTGGTTTGGAGAGCCAGCCTGGGACCACAATCAGCTCCTGGTGGTTCATTAGGAATCCCAGCCTCTCACATTGCTCCACAAGTTCATCTTAAGTTGAGCCTTGAAGCATTCAATTGGAGGAAAAACATGCCCAGAGATTGTATAGACTTGGAGAACATTGACAGGAATAAGGATGAGCAAAGTTTTGCTTCATTAACATTTGCACTGAAAGAGGAATCCTCAGATGCAGAGCACTTAATGTTTCCTTTTGAAGAAACCAATTTATGTGAAGTGCAAGTTTCTTTTGTACCTTATATGCTCATATTTTTGATTTTTTACAGCACTTCTGCATCAGTGAATTTCTTTTAGAGTCAGGGATCAAGCCTGAGCTTGTTCTGAAGTATCCAAATGTGGTAATAGGTGGACTGGTGTAAAATTTGGCATCTGGAGTTAAATTACAGGATGCTTCTTAAGCTTCTTGGTTTCTATAGGAACAAGTAATAGTCATCCTTCATGATTAAGCAGTGTCCATGGTAACCAAACGAGCAAGTTTTAAATGAAAGATATTTTCCCTTTACATTTTTAGCAGTCAAAGGTTACCAATTATTACCTTTATATCCTTAGACAGGAACACATTTTGATGGGGCTGGTGTGTTTGAAGTGAGAACATTTGGTGTTCATTTACATAACTTTGCTTCTAGGATCAGCTGAAATTTGGGTGAACACCAAACTAAAATTTCAGAGAGTGGCATGGGGTGCATTAACCTCCCCAGAAGGTGAAGGTTGGTCAGTGAATTGCTGAATTGTTCTGCAGGGTTGCAGCATTGCTGTTCAAGTGCCCATTTGCTCCTCGGAGTGATTTCAGGGCAGTAGTGGAGGGAGGAGTTCTGACACAGACCTGGCATATTTTTTAAGCATGGAAAACGCAAATGTCAGTGTTGGTGTAGGTAAGAACATCCTCCTGCTCCCTCCTGTTTCCAAAATAGGTTGGGAAGTGAAAACATGCCTGGTTTTTAATGTTACTTGTCTCTCCTTGGCACTGGTGTTGTTTGCTTGAAAACTGCAGAGTGAGAGTGTGCAGCTGCCACCTGCGAGTGTTTGCAGAGCAGGTTTGTGGGAGACGAGCAGAAATACCCACCCACCCCCAGAGGAAATAAAAGGATCAGTCACAATAAATTAGGATTTACATTCTGCAATTTCCAATAGCGAAACAATCGCTAAGGGAGTCTGAGCAGCCAGGGAGAGATGGATGGGGAGCAGCAGTGAGCAGGGATGGATTCTCAGCAGTGTTTTGGGCACAGGGGTGCATTGCCCAGGTGTGCAGAGACACACCTGCCTGTGCACACACTGCAAAGGCACATCTGTGCAAAAAATAACACTCACTTATGTGCATTATCTTCTATTAATGCGTGTTAAAGGAATGGAAATGTGTTTCTGTTTGCTGGGGGAGCTCTTAGGCCTCCTGAGTGAACATTGGGAAAACCAGAAAAGCCCATCCCTAACCCCAACCCTCCTGAAGTGCAATGGAGGGAGAGCAGTGGTTCAGACTTTGCTGTTGCTGCTACTCTGAGCTGCTTCCTCCCGACAGATATTGTCTTGTGCACCTACCAAAAATCATTTTCACGCAGTTACTCAAAATCCAATGAAGCTGTATCCGAAGCAGTCAGTGTTAAATCCCAACCTTCTGCTTTCCTTGGCTGTTAAGGCAGCCTGAGGTGGGTGGGTTGGCTCTGGGCACTGAGAGTCTCTGAGGCTGCTGCAAGAGCCACATGTACCATGTGAAACTCAAATCTTAATGTTTGGTCTATTATGCAGATGGATGTGAACAGAGATACGTGTGTGACCCCATTTATCTCTCTAATGAAGTGCCATCAATAGAACATCTGTTTCTTTGCTGTAGAAGATGAAACCTCTGATGAATCATGCTTATAAATTAAGTATTTATTTATTTAATTTGCATTTTACCAGTACAGACCTGTTCCAGCAGCCACCATGCCTGGCTGGTAAAATAGCTTGGGAATTAAAGTGTGAAGTTTTTAATTTATCCTGAGGGTGTTTACATGTGAAGGGGGTTGTCCTAGCCTRGTTGAGAGCTCAGCTGTGCCAGTCAGTTTGGGGGAAAGCCACAAAAAAACCCAAAACCAGCCCCAAACTGGCCCCAAACCAGTCCCAAAGCAGCCCTGGMAGGGACAGATGCCACCCTGTCCTGGGTGCTGTGTCCAGGTGACACTTCTGGCTGACACAGACAGGAATTTCAGCAGATGGAAGTTTCTCCTTGCCCTCAGATTGCCTCTGTGGATAAAGTGCTGCAAGAAGGAGCGTGGTGACAGAGCAGAATCTCGCAGGAAGGTTCAGCATGATGGATGAGCCTAATTTAAATCTCCCCAGAGCTGACTCCTTGTTCTCCACACTCCGTGTTGCTTGTCTTTATCATCACATGGGAGGAAGCTGATGTTCCACTTCGCTTTATCATCCTTTCCACTTTAACCAGGGTATTGGCAGTCGCCACAATCTGGCCCCCAACCAGGATAGGATTTCAGCTTTTTCTGATGTATTTTTTAAGCCTGAGCTTGATTTCAATTTCACCCTGGAGAAAGGCTCCTAATGATATGCCGTAAGCAGAGCAGGAATTTGTTCTGTGGGTATCATACCAGAGAAAGATAAATATCATACATATTTTATTTCAGAGACTAATAAAGAAAGAATAAAAATACCAAATATATATACATATATAAAAAAAAATACCAGACAGTAAAATGGAGTTTGTACAACAGGCTGCTCCATCAGCATGATTTGCTGTTTATCTTTAGAAAGGGAGGGTCATTGTGTGGATGCCTCATGTTCTGTCCCTGGCACCAGCTCTGGGACCTGCAGCTGTGCCTTTTGCACGTGGATTTGCTCTGATCTCAGCTCTGTGTATTTTCAGACTCCTCGTGGTGAGAATTACCTCAGCTTTCCTTTCCCATTAGTGCTATTCTCTTCTTTCCCTTTTACCCTTGGAGAGTAATTTTTCTTTGGCAAATACATTTAATCTGTCTCCTCGGGTAAAGAATGTGTTTCCTGTGCATTTCTGGGGGGCAGGACTTGCTCAGAGTGCCAGGGCAGAGTGCCCGGCTCCACAGCAGGGAAAGAGCAGGGAAAAAGCAGAAAAAGAGCCCTTAACTCACTGACCATCGAGTGACTCTGCAGCTAAACCACACCTGGAGAATTCCCTGCGTTCAGACGGGCCGGGGATGGCAGCGCTTGGCCAGCCAAGGGCCTCCAGCTCCATCTAGTGAAGCACTGGGATTGTGGCTGTCACATCCCGCTGCTGGGGAGGTTGTTTGGGGGATGGAAATCCCACTGAGCTTTCCTGGAGAGAAGGAGCTGCAGCACCAGGCAGCCAAAGCCCACAGGAAGGCATGGAAAAAGGTTCTGCTGCTTGCACACATCAAAAAGCGGCTGGGAAAAGAGTTCTCTTCCTGGGTAATCCTAGAGAAAATAGAGGAATAGATACATATCAAGTACTCAGGAAAATTGCAGAGCTTTTTTCAGTACTGGATTCAAGAGCCATTAATAGCCCTGGCTCCGGAGCAGGATGAGGAATGTTAAGTACATGATATCCAGGAACCTGACACAGAGATGAGGAGAGATCCATTAAAGTGCACAGCRTGCTGTGGCAAAGGTCAGTGTCACTCCAAATCATTATTTAACAAAGGAAAAGCTCTTCTTTCAGACTTAGTCCCACTTTGAGAGAAGATGGTCATGAATTTTAGCTRAAGGAATCAGTGTGGCGTGATGTTTTTAGGATTTGTTTTCTGTTTTTAGCTGATTTGAACACGGCTCTTCAGTTCACACAACCGTCCCAGGCACTGTTCTTGGAGCTGCAAGGGATTGTGAGTCTTTAAGTGGTGCTTCAGGTGCCTTTTGATGCTTTTAGACAKGGGCACAGTTGAGTCAGAAGCACACTGGACACGGTGCTTTTGTAACACTGAAATCACCTGGGGGGAAACAAAGGTGCTGGTGAGAATCTGGATCAGTTTGTTGTCATCACTCTGGGGAGCATTAGCTATAGGCAGAGAATCAGTTGTTTAATTCTGAGTATTTTGTGCCAAAGTGTAGCCCAGAAGGCAAGTAATGATCCCAATTTATTTTTTTGTTCTGTGTGTAAGCAGTTAGATAAGGGAGAGGGTTTTTTACAAGCTGTAGTTCTGTAAACAGTGTCCTTAATTGTCTGGAAAGGTCATGAGAGCATGAGAAAATGTGAAACTATTTCTGCTTGGAGCATGAAATGAGTGGGGAGTAAATCAGTGATTCTGATGTGGAAGAGTTGTGGGTACAGCCAGGGGGATTGCTGGGCTTTATGGAAGTTTATGAATGTTTWAGCCAGAGATTCTGAGATGCCAAAAGAAATAATGTTATTCTAACATAAGAAGGAGGGGTGACAAAACTTCCCTYAGCCTGGAGAAAACCCTCTCTGTGTTCCTGAGCTTTGCTTTCAGCTTTTCTGCTTGTTCAGAGAGCCCCAGTACCTGCCCTAAACTTCTGYTTCATGACCATTTTCATTCAAAAGTCTATTTTAGTGCTAATAAAGGTTTGGATTTTAATTAATTTTGTATGGCACAATGGTCATAATATTGCTGTAAGGGATCAACTGGAATTGGCTGTGGCTCAGCAGGGCTTTGGGTGATGTGTTCCAATGGATACTTCTGCAGGTAACTGAACCACAAAGGTGGCCCTGCAGCTGGTGGGAGCAGGAAGGGCTTTCATAACCTCTCACAGCTTCTCTGTCTGCTGGAAATCAGACATTTTGGCATCTCTGCTTCCCACTCAAAAGTTCTTCACGCCTCGTGAAGGGGAAAGTTGGCTCAGCTCCGTGTTTATTATTTTCTGTCATTGTCTATTCCTCATTTTAAAAGTGCCTTTTAAATCCCCATACGGATTCAGACTAAAGATCCATCTTTTCTCCTGGGCTTCTGTGGCCACCCAAAGCTGTCTGAAATGTAGATTTTTCTGCAGGCTCTCCTGAGTATCTGGAATCACACAGACACTACAGATACCTGTTCTCCAGGGATGGTTCTCAATTTGTAAATGCTACCGTGAGCCATGTTAAATCACTGTCACTGAGCCTCCTCCTCTCCTCTCTTGGGTTTGTAATAAGAACGCATTAGATAATGCAGAAATTAGAGGAATAACACCTAAATTCATTAAGCAATAAAATTAATTCACGGCCTGTAATTGTACGAGCAGGAGACCGGTAATTCCTGTTCGCTCTGGTTTCACAGAAACTCCACCCTGGCAGGCGCTGGGGCAGCCGCGATGTCGGGCAGTGCCCGGTGGGGCAGARCAGGGAGGAGCTGGGAGCAGCTCCGTGCGGGGCTGGGAACAGCCTGACCTCTCCAGGGCTGCCCGCAGGACCTTTCCCACCAGCCCTGGCTCCTGATGAACCTTTAATTTTCTGCGTCACCTCCAGAGCACCTGGGGAAGGTTTCTTGCGCTCCAGAGGCTCCATCCCATAGGCGGTGGGAGCAGGACCGTGTGTCCGGTGCTGTGCTGTGCCTGCTCTGGCATTCCGCTCATTCCTCCCTTCTCGCTGCCTCTGATGAAGTCACCACCTCTCCTTGTGTCGCTCGTGGCTCGTTCCGAGTGCCATGGCATGTGCGCTGCTGGCGAGCTCCGCTTCCTTGTGGTGAGTTCGGGGAGGTGATTTCTCCTCGCTGACTTCTCTCCCAGCGCTCAGGTTGGACCTCCCTTTCTTGTTGGAGCTGGAGCAGGTTCTTATCAGGAAATCACCTTGCTGGGAATTACCTGCTTGTTGTTATTCCTTCCAGCTGCCTCTCTTTGCTTTTGTTCACGCTGTCTCCTCCACTGGCTGATCCCTGGAATTGTGGGGTGGGGGGAGCGTGAAGGGAGATGAACAAACACAAGGAGTTCATGTGTTTTATTCTGTGTTTTATTCTCCCTAATGAGAGCCCAATCCTGATGATCTCTTGGACTGGTTGGGATTCACAGGAGCAGGTAATGCAAATGTAAGAACGTCACTTGCTGAGTGAGAAGTAAACAGTAGTAATAGTTGTTTGTGTGTTTGTTACACATGACAACCTGCTTGGAGCAGTGTCTGAGAAGCTGAATCAAAGAAGGCAGTGATGTTGGGTGGGTTAAACAAGATTTTGGGTGCCAGGAGCTCCTCACAGCCTGTTCTGCTGCCGTCCTGGAGCCTTGGGGGATTGCTGTGCTGCTCCACAGCGATTCCACAGCGTGAAAAACAGGCATGGAAGAGTGGAGTGAGGATTAATTATTCTGTCAGTTCCAGTGCCTTGAATTAGTTAACAAACCAAATGTGTTTATTACTGTACAGAAGCAGTTTCAGAAATACCCATAAGCCCGAGGTTCTAAATTAATGTGCAGTGTTTGCAGTGCTGTGTGTCCTCCTGGCAATGGGATATGTTCAACTTTAAAGCCTCCCGGTGCCTTGCACAGCCAGCAGTGTGTTGGCCCAGCTGTGTGGGACAAYCTGGGAGAGCTTTCAGGGCATTGACAATTCCAAGGAAGTTTCTCTTTGAAGATTTTACTCTGCACAGGGGGAAACCCAAAACACTGCAGCCTTGTGTAAATATTTGGAAAAGCAGGAAGCCCTGTTGTTTGTCCTCTCTCTGCTGTGGGTGAGCCCTGGGCCCTCTGTGACACAGAACTACCACCGAGTCTGCCCAGTCAGAGATGGAAGTTCAGGAGAGGTTGGGAAGAAAAGGCTGAAATCAGACAATGAATCTCATTTCTTGTAGCTTGCTTGTTTTATGCACAAGTGGGCAAATTTGTCAGAAATCACAGAAAATGAGGCTGGAAGGGATTTCAGGAGATATCTGTCTGCCCCAGGGGAGGGGAGGGAAGGAAGCCCATTGTCCCTGGACCTCGTTGGGCAGGCAGAGCTCTCCCTCCCTGGACCATCAATTCCAGTAACTGTCCATGGCACGATGGGACTGGTTCCAGTGCTTAACCAAAATATCTTCTGCTGCAAATTAAGACATTTTCAGCCTCTAGTAACCATGGAGCGTTTTTATTATTGGCTTACAGTGCCCATTTACATGGCCCTGGGCTTGCTGTGGCAGCGTGGCACAGTGACCCAGCCTGAGATGGTGCCTCCAGCCCTGCAGAAATAAAAAGGGCACTTCAACCTTTCTATATTCGTACTGCTCACCATGTAAAGCTGTTCTGCTGTACATTCCTGGAGTTACTAATTTACCTGTAAGCTATTTTTATTAACTTTTAAAACAAACAGCTCCCCCCAACACCCACACCCAACCCTCCTTCTGGTTATTTCTGGTTTCTTACAGAGGGTTTTGTAACATGTCTCTCCTTGCAGTAAAACCCACGGTGCTTAAACGAAGCTAAAATGGAAATTTGGCTTCAAACATTTTATAAACCAGAAGTTTAATAATTATAGCAGGCTTTAGGTCCTAGGCCAGCTCTGTGTTTTGGTCTGGGTCAAACTGACGTGTTTGCTAGCTCTGCCTACAATGAGTAGGAAGCTAATTCGGGGGGCTGTTACCCCATACAAGTCTTTCCCTTGGTGCTGAGCAGTGTTTGGGGCTGGGGAGCACATGGGGAAAGGAATTTTTTGTTGCTGCCTTTCTCGTAATGCCACYGTTCCTGTTTTCCAGCCAGGTGTGTGAGAAATGCTTTAAACAATGTTGATTTTTCCGGTCATTAGGAAAATGCAAAGCAGCTTCTTCAGTTGTCATCTCGAGCTCGCTTTCAAACTTCTGTAATCAAGAAGTTCCTTTATGACAGCCCAAAAACAAAAGAAGGCTCAAAGGAATGGGGTGGGAGCCTGAATCTTCTGAGAGGAGATGACACCAAAGGATTTTACTGYTTGACATTCAAAGTGCAGCTTTCTGCAGAGAAAGTGCCCCAGACATTTGAAGGCTCGGCTGGAGGTTGGAAAGGCAGCGAGCTGCTGATTTGGGTGGCTGAATTTCACACAGGTTACGTGGCAACCCAGGGAGATGTCACTGAGCTGGCACCTCAGCCAGTCCATGGCTGGAATCTCAATCTGAGCTTTTGAAATAGTTTAAGACACATCTCAGGAATTTTTGGGTGGAATTGCTGGTGTTTGTTGTTTCTTACAGATCTCAGGTGGTGGCAGGCTTTGGCAAAGGCAGAACCTTGCTGAGGATAAAACTCCATGGAAGTGTTTGGCTAAGGAGRGTTCTGGAATGGTTTGGGGAAGGGAAGCTTGTTACAAGGTCTGAGCATCCCTGAATGGCAGCTTAGAAACAAATCTATTTTTCTGAGTTTCATGGTGCTTTCAAACAGGGTTCGTGAATTGAGGAACCACCACCTTACTATGCTGTAGCTGACCTGTCCTAACAAYTTTCTGAATCTCCTCACTGCTGGGCATATTTGTTAATATTTGTTGCCTTTTCAGCCCCCTCCCTTCCTTGGTGACGGGGAAGGAGGTAAGTATTCCTATCCTCATTTTATACTTTAGCAAAAGTAGGATTTAATAATTTTTTTCCTGGTTCCAAAGCAAATTGCTGGAGGAACTAGAGAGGTAACTTAAGCATCCTGTGCCTCTAACCCCATTAGCAGTTTCCCCAAGGAGGATCAAATCCACSAGTGCACCAATCTGTACTTTGCATATAATTCTCACTCATCTCAATGCAGTTTCTGTTTACTCATCTGCAGACTGGAAATAATGATAATGCCAACCTGTCAGGCATTATCTAAAGCTTACAGTTGTATAAAAAATGCTAATTGTTGAAGGAGAAAGTCTTGCTGATGGAATGTTGTTGCAGGCAGATTGGGGAAATGCGAGCAGAATCCATGGGGTCACTGCGTTGGCTCGTTTGCAGGGATATCTCAGAGGAAGATGCCACATTTTGTGGTGTTCCTGGGCTGTCCCTGTGTTCCTGGGTTTGTAACCATCCCTTGTTTTGTGTCTGTCCCCAGAGTCCCCCCCGGAGAGGTGCGGGCAGAGGCGCAGCATGCCCAGCGGCATCGCGGACAAGAACCCCACCATGGAGCCTGCAGCCACCACGCCTTTCCGGGTCACGGTCAGTGTCTGTCCTCTGCAGGAGTGCTGGGGATCCTAATCAGTGTGGGGGGAGAGGAACTTGCTCACCTGAGAAAAGAAGTGCTGCATGTATATGTTTTTACAGAAATGGGGTGGTGTTAGATACTGTCAGCAGCTGTAAATGTACCCTGGTGGAGCAGTAGGGTTTAAATGGGATCTGGAGCAGTTTGGATGAGTTGTTTCACTCGGGACACGTTCCTGGAGAGGTTTCCTTGGTGAGTCCTGGTGCAGTGCATTCCTGAGTGCTCATACTCCTACAGAGAAAAAAGAAAAGCTCCTCTAGAGGAACCTGTCATTAACTGCTGGGACTCCTGCCAAGCTGGGATTGCCCAGAGCCTGGGATCCTGTCCCAGCAGGACCCTTTTTCCATGGTTTCAATCCCTTGGCTCTGAGATGTCACTGGTTGTTCACTCCCATGATTTAGAGCGCTCCTGATGCTCCATGGGAAGGGCACTGCTGTGTCCATGGACAGGCAGGAACAGGAACCCCAAAATGGGATTTGCTGGCACTGAATCCTGGCTCTGACCCAGCATGAGGAGTGTGAGGAGCACAGGGCTCCCCTGCCCGCTCCCTGCTCTCCTCCATCAGGGAGTTTTACCCAGGGAAGACACAAATGTCTTGGAGCAGGTTTGCTCCATACAGGCCACACCTTCTGTACAGACTCAGCTGCTGCTTACCAAACCCAGGGAGGCAGAACCAGAATTTCAAAGGAAAGGCAATGGTGCAATCTGAAAAAAAAAAAGTCTGAGCACGCCCAGTTCACCTGAGAACATTTGCACTGGTGAATGAGTCATGATTAGCAGTTTGGACAAAGAGTTTATTTTAGTGCTRTAAATTGTTCTTCCGACCATCAGAACCTATCACCTCAGTGAATGAGTATCCTTGAACCTTAAACAGCTGCTGCTTGTTGGTGAAAAAGGCAAAACATGATGGGAAAATCTGGATTCTTGACAAGACAGAGGATTTGGGAGTATTTTTCTAAGTGTCCTTGTAGTCAAAGAAAATAAAAAGCTGTTTATTCCTTTCCAGTGGCATATATCATACTTTTTTTGGTTTTTAGAGAGGCTATTCCAGCTCAGGTCAGCCCTTGGTGGTGGAACAGCCGACGTGGGATGCAGTTCCTTGCTTTGAGCAGCTCTGTAACTCAGTGTGGGTTAAATAAGGGGAGTCATCACTCGGGTAATACATGACATTTGTCTTCTCTGAGTTCAAATCCACCCTCATCTCATTTCTCCCCTGCTCCCCCCGAGTGTCACTGCATTAATATGAATGGCTTCATTAGGTACAGTTGGTGCGGCTGCCCAGCCTTCAGCAGATGTCTGACTTTAGAAATATATTCTCCCTCACCTTCCTTCATTAACCAGAGGAACATTAGCAGTCAGTCCACTCCAGCCACTGGGAATAGTAATTAGTGCCTTAGTTTAGTGGTAATGGGATTATTACTTTTGAGCCTGCTGTTGTAGGTTTGGAAATTGTAAGCTTTTCATATTTTACAGCTGATTGTTCTTCCCTGACATCTCCATCCTTCTGCTGTTGAGTCTCCAAGGGCCTGGGAAGCTCAGGAGCTGTTGGATTCAGATATTTTGGCAGTGTTGCACTCCCGGTTGCTTTCTTAAATTTCTAAACTAAAGCAAACTAGGGTGGAAATTCAGAAACTTCCCTTGGGAGCTCCCTTCCCWTGCAGAAGTTTGCAAGGCAGGTTAYAGTTAATTGGGCATTGTGGTTTTTGGAAATAAGAGCTCRTGGTAGTTTTTGAATWATCGAATATAACCTTGAAAATCAAGTCTTAAGATTTCTTTATTTTAATATGTGACTAACTGTTCTTACTCCTTCTCCTAAAASAAATTTTTAATGAAGCTTCTTAAACTTGGAAAGATCTTCTCTAGTCSTGGTTATCTCATGCTGTACAATAATTATTTTCCATGTAAATCCCTCCTTTCACTTCCATGCTGTCAGAGCTCTGTATGAGGTGATGTAGAATGAGAAATTTGAGGCTCCAACCCAAGTGGTCACTGAGCTGAGGCCTCTTGTTCTGCTCTCAGAAGGCAGAGTTCAGATTTTAGTCTCCACTCCCAGAGGGCAGCTGGGGATGCTCCAGGGCTGGAGAAACCCAYGTGTCCCTTCTCCATGCCCAATGGTTAAAGCTTTGCTTTTAGGAAAACCCAGAGAAGCATTTTGCTTCTCTGTGTTAAATCCAAATAGCTGGAGGTGGGAGATGTGTTAAATCTGAAATTTGTGGGGTGTTTTATCAAACTCAAGGACTCAGCTGTGAAAGTCTGCTGATGAAATCCTTCAGTGTGCCCACCTTGCAGGGAAGTGGTGCAGGGGTGGATTTGCTGAGGTTTCTTGGGGAGGACTCGCTCCCATCCCATCAAGCACTGCCATCTATTGACTCCTTCTGATAGAGCCCAATTCACTTTGTTTTCTAGGGAAATGACCAAGCAAAGTCCAAACTGCCAAAGAACTTGGGGAAGCATCTGTATTCTGTCTTCTACTAGATAGAATTTARGATTTCTTTCTCCAGACCTATAATCTTCAATTCTAGTGTTAATCATCTGCTTTCCAGGAGCACCAAAACCCCTTCAGTTCTTCTTCTGTTGAAACCACATTGGCTCCAAAAATCCCCCAAAACACATGGCAGCTCTAAGCTACACAGTCARGCTGTCCATCCATGGAATTGTGTGAATTGGATTGGAAGAGAAGCAATTCTCAGAGAAGTTTCTGAGGGCAAAGCCAGTGGGGGCTGCCCAATCTCTGGTGGTTCATTGTCAGTCCCAGATGAGCATCAGCTCCTTGTTCTCCTGTGTTCCTTCATCCTCTGCTTGGTGTCTGTGCTCCTGCACTTGGACTGTGATTCTTTGGAGCAGGAGCTCTGCTTTGTGCTCTGTCTGTCATCCCTCTGCCCTTCAGGCCCTTTAATAATGCAGATTTATAGTCACAAAAAAGTAGGATTTTGTGGGGGTTTAATTTTCCTGTTGCTTGTAATGTGAACTTGTTTTCCTTCCGTTTTCCTGCCTGTCTGAGCTTGGTACACAGCTGAATTCGCAGTGATCCATCATAAGCTACTCTCATGGCATTCCTCCATCTATCCTGGTTTTAATCCTTGATAAATGAAGTATTAAATACTAATGGCAGTAAATGGAAACTCCTGGAGAGATGAAAGTGAAGAGCTCTTCTGCCATTCCTCTTCACTGAGCATAATCCTAAATAATGGGATCCCAGTTCAAGCTGCTGTGGACAAGATATTGAAGGAATTTTTTTCCCCAAGTTTTTGCCTGTGTATAATACACTCTATTTTCAATTTTTTTTAAAGCAGTCAGGTAAATTATATTATAATGATTTTACTTTGGAGAATTTGTGTTCCTGTATTATGTGGAGAGTGGAATGGCACTTCCCTCGGCATGATCACCCCTCTTTAATTGAAATGTAATTGTTTACTAAACCATTGCAGCTCAAAGGGAAAATTACTATCATTTGGGTCTGTGGCTGCATACATTAAAAAGCCCCTTTTACAGGGATTGAATTTAAGGAGAATAGCAACATGATCACAGATGATATATAAACATAAAGCCATTATCATTAAACTGTCAGCTGCAACTGACTTTGGGTAACCAGTGTTAGAGGCAGCAAGAAATATGGAAATTACTTGGGGAATGGAACTGTCAGTTCAGTCACCACTTCTTCAGCAGGACATGCTTGGAAGCATTGAGGTTGTGAGCATTTTAGGGGCTGGAGGAAGAATGAGGTCATTTGGAGGCTTTGCCATTATTTCCAGTCTCCTGCTACTGTTCAGTAGGAATCCAGAGGCCTCAGAGAGGGTTTTTCAGCTCAGCACCCAGACTTTGTACCTTAAGCATCTTTTGTGGATGATTTCCAGGCTCTTCACAAAGGTGGTTCACTCTTTGCACCCTCATTTTCCAGCTGGGAAAAGTGAGGGAGGGAAAACTTAACTAACTTAAATTTGATTATGCTCCAAAGCCCAAAAATATGTTCTGAGCCGAATTTCTTCATTTCTAATTCCCAATCCTGGTGTTAACCACTAGCTAAGCTATTCCTAATTACCTCTCTGAAATCCTCCTCAGTTTCAAGAGAATTAAATATTCTCCAAATTGATGCTGTAATGTGAAAATGAATAAGTGGGTTCCTGGACTCCCAAGTCCTTGTTTCCAGGGCTGACGTGCCTTGGCTTTCTAACTTTGTCTGCCAGCACCTCATGTTGTCAAATTTCTAATTGCTTGTTCTTTAAATTAGAGCCCTCTGCCTAATTTTTGTACTTCATCTGATTAACATAAATCTGTGGGTATTTTGATCTTTAATTTTTGCTTGTGTTTTATGAGACATGAGATAAACTCTAGTTAAGGTATGAAGGATAAATTTCATTTTGAAAAAGGGAATCTTTTTCCCTGCTCAATGGTCCCTAGCTCAGGGATTGGAAAGTGAAGCTGACTGTAAAAGTATGTTTAATTCTTTGAGGTTGACCTTGTATCTTGAAATTTTTTTGTAAGTAAAGCTGCAATTTGCAGCTGGGGAGTACTGGAAGGCAGCATGGTCAGAGATAGGAGGGACTGTCAGATTTCAGCACAGAGCTGCAGTCCAAACCGCTGTGGATTTATGATGTGCACGAAGCAGGAGACAGGAATGACAGGATAAAAGACATGGTGCTATGACCTGCTTCACTGAACGGGGCTCAGCAAGGCAGGCTATGGATTTTTTCCCTTTTTGAACTGAGTGTGTTCCAGGGAGGTCTCTTGCTCAGAGCCTGCAGCTATCTGAAGGACAGTTTTAGAGAAAAGAGGAGCAGAAGGGCTCATCAACAGCTTAATTCACACACGAGGCCTCTTTTCTATAGAAGTGTTGTATTTTCTGTGGGGTTTCAAGTTGTTTTTCATTGTCCCAGGGTCATGGTTGGGCAGCAGAGCGTTCCTGGGCATGGCTGGCACTGGGATGTGCCACCAGGGAACCTGGTGCTGTTAATCTGGAGAATATGAGCATCCACACAGTGCCCAGGCACAGCCCCTGGTTTAACCTGCACCTTCCACCCAGAGGGAAATGCCACAAATCACTGATTTCTGTGCCCCAACACCACTGAAACGTGTTCTGGACTCACATTGTTCCTTCCTGTGGGAAGCTTGGCTGGTGGATAAACAGGGAAGTTTGTGCTTCTGGGGGAAATAAAATGGACTACTGTGTGGTTCTCAGGTGGGAAAGGGGAAAACAAATGTTCCAGGAAGTTTCCTGGCCCTGCAGAGGGTCTTAATTGGCACAATTCCATTGATTTCATTCAGCTACTCCAAATGTTTCTCTTTCTCAGCCTTTGAGGACACTGGACCATCCCTCTGGGTTGAGACGCACAACTCAGAGCAGGTCTCGGGGTCCCAGGGAGGAAAACAGCAGAAATCCTTTTGCCAGGAGTGAGAAGGGAAGGAATGAGAGAGACAAAGCAGCTCCAAACTCCCTTTCTCCACGAAGTCTGACAGGTTTTTGTGGGATAAACTTGTGTTGTTCTCCTGACTTGATGACTCTCCTCAGATCCCTCCATTCCTCCACCCTGGGGAATCAGTGTTGTAGCCAGATGAGAAATACCAACAGCTCCTGTGTGTTTTCATGGAGAGAGCCCATGGGAGGAATATTTAACATTTAGGCAGTAAGTAGGGCTAATAGGAAATGCTAATTCACATTTCATTCTTTTGATCAGTGTATATTGAATGATAATTACAGTGATAGTACTTGGCACTTCTGTAGCACCTTTCATCTGGAGCTGTTAAAGTGTTCTGCCAATCTGAATGGATTCAGGCTTGCAGGCACTATGGGGTTGCAATTTACCATAATGCCTGAAAATAAATGGGAAACTAAGGCCTGGGAAGATTATAYCACTTTTCCTATCATTCAAAATCTGTTTAAAACAGCTGGGGCTGGGTAGAAGTGCTGCTGGTCATCTCATAAGGAGCAAAACCCACTCAAGGCATCATTTAAAATTGGTGAAAGTGCTTTAAACTGGCCACCAGACTGGCCTTTACTCTCTAAAACATGTTTAGTTGGCATTTTTCATGGTGATTTAACAATTTAATATACACTCGGATGCTCTGAGGTGTTTTTGTTTCAATCCCCCCACWAAGACAAAGAAACAATCTCAGATTCTCACYGGATTTTTCAGCAACATGCTTGGAYCCATATCCATTCTTTAGAGATTTCCATCTCCAAAGGATGATTTGAACAGAAATGTTCATTGCAAAACTACTACAAGAAAAGATTTGATAGTGTTTTGGTCTTCCCAGGAAGCCCAAATGCAAACAGCCTGGACTAATTGATGGGCTGTAGGGAGGCAAATGGACCTGACTGGTTTCATTTCTGTGGAGTGAGTGAAAGGCAGAAAGCAAACAAACAAAAGCTTCAATTTGTTCAAACCTCTGGGCACTGAAAACTCTCTGATTGCTGGGAGCTCAGAGAAAAGAGGGCCATTAGAATATCCAACATGACAGTGCCCCTTTAATTTGTTTCTGGGTCACAGATAAAGAATTGTCCTGYAGATATGAAAGGTAGGATAATAAACACATTGCATTCTCCCTCTTTCAATAGCACTGACACTGTGCTTTCAGAAAACAAGTCAAGAGTGGAAGGTATTATTTGAATTTCCTGGAGACCTTCAGTGGAACATGAGTGCCCATTGCATCGGGACCTTCATCTCTGAACTTCTTCCATTTGGGATTTGTGCTGCTTTAGCTCAGGGATATTAGGTATTATCTTAAATGCTAAATTCATTGCTCTGGAATTWATGGAGATGCGTGTCATTGCCACAGTTCACCCTGAATAGTTTTCAATACATTTCTACCAAGTTTTTTTTTCTGAGACAGATTTTTTTTTTTCTCTAGTTTAGATTAACACTTCTCCTCAATTGCCAGAACRTATTTTGAACCATAATTTCATTGTAGATGGGTCACATGGCACCTGTGTACTTTGATAATAATGAGGGTGCTGTGACAGGAAAATATTTTTTTTTTATTTATTGTGAGAGATTTATTTTTTTTATTTATTTATTTATTGTGAGAGATGCCCATCCAAGCTGGAAGTGACCCTGTCTGTGTTGCTCACAAAGAGCTTTAACAGCCATGGAGGAGCTCAGGGCTCTTTCTGCTGATCCGGATCCTTTGGAGGTTGTTCTGGAGGTTGTTCTGGAGGTTCTGGAGGTTGTTCTGGAGGTTCTGGAGGTTGTTCTGGAGGTTTCCTCCTCCTCTCCAGATGCCAGCGTGGTGCTGCCTCGTGTGAGGCTGTTTGTCCAGGTGGTGACACTGTTGTTCCAAAGCCAGTGCAGCTCTGCTCCGTGCTCTCCTGGGGATTGCTCAGGATTCTGCAGCCCCAGAGCTTTGKTTCCGTGGCTCTGGATGGAGCACACATGGGAAGATGACATTGATTTCTAGATACTTTTTACAAACTTTAGTTGCCATGGAAACAAGATTCCCTTTCTCCTCCATGCTGTCACTTTTCCTCAGCGCTGCACTCTGATAAGCAATAGGCTGTGTTTGTGCTCTCCAGACTCTTTTTCCCAGTGATATTCATGGCTCAGGCATCGAGGATAATTTGAGAGTGAGCTGGGGAAGCTCTGCTGCTTTTCCTCAGGTGTTCAGGTGTTCCCAGCTCTGGCACTCTGCCATCAACTTTTTTTGTCTTTATCTTCCTCCGTAATTACAGTGGATCATATCTTCCCTGCAACACTTTCCAAAGCACCAAGGAAATTAGCTGCAGAACTCATCATGTCTTTATTTCCTCCACGGCTCCGTGCAGTTCCCTACACAGCTCTGCAGAGTGGGATTCACCATGGGCAGTGTCCCTGTCCCTGTCCCTGTCCTTCCCTTCTTTCCTGCCCCTTGCAAAATCATTTCCATGGGACAGCCTGCCCTGACTGCAGAACATCATCAAAGTTACTTTACTTGAGTTAACTCCAGGTTATTTTAACTTTAATTTTAACAARGAGTCCCATGGAAAAGGTGAGGGGTGATGGGTTCAGGTTGCTCCTGGAGAGAGGCCWTTTAGGCACAAGAGGAAAATATTTTTTGCTGCTTTTAGGGGGTGAAGGAGGAGTTGTTCATATCCCTTCCTGAGAAAGGAAGAGTGTCCCAGCTGSTGTGGCACTGGCTGTGACTGAGGGACACACGCTGGCCCTGCCCTCAGGCCCACTGAGAACAAAGCCTTCCTTGATAATTAACCATCAAGTCAAAAATAGTTAAGGAATAAGTGAATGACACTGCCTGATAGAATTGAAATTTCCTGCTGGGTGACAAAATTCTGCTTTAAAGATAGTAAATCCACTGCTAATAATCAGGGAAGAAATAATCACTGCTAAGACTCAAAAATAGGATGTGTCACTTGCAATGTCTGTCTTATTATTTTGAGGGATAAACCAGCAGTGAACTTAATTTTTGCCTCCAGTTCCTGAAGGATATTCTTTTTTTGGTTTATGTCTTTCAGTGTGAGTGTTTTAACAGAATTGTCAGTTTTGCAGTTTTGTGCTGCCTCACATCACCTTCCTCAGCACCTCAGCCCAAAATCAGACACAAAATACGAGCTGAGGAGGAAAAGGAAAGGAGTAAAGGTGGAGGAAAATAGCAGGGAGTAGTCTTGCCTTGGTTTTCATTTCTCTCTGAGCTTTCTTAATCAAAAAGCTCTCTGATCTGTGTGTCCTGAAGGATGGAGAAATCATGAAAGCCAGGCTGGTACTCCTGGAAGTGTCATATGTGTGTTATATTTATCCTTCCATTGTAATTTTTCTCCCTTTTTCCAAAGCTGTAAGTGGAAGGTGAATCAAACTGAAATAGTCATTTTCATAAATTCTGAGATGGGGATAAATGAGCTTCATCTCCAGTATTTGCACATGTCTGGGAAGTGAGTTGTCTAGGGAGGGAGATAGGGAAAGTGCGAGGCTGATGTATCATTTGAATTGCAGTTGGTATTCCCCACACCTTTACAAAAGTGAGCATTTTTGTTTGATTGCAGCTGTAATTATTGCTGAATACAAATGTTCCAATTTAAGCTGCAGAAATGTGGGGAAAGTCTTTGAAGCCAAAAGCATCTGCCTGGAACACGAGTTTCATATTTGAATGAGTAACTTTTACTGCAAAATTACACAATGAATCCTTACATTCAAAAGATAATAATATTTTTTTTTACTCTAAACACATCATCTACCMACTGCTTTTTAAAATTTATTGGTTTGGCAGCTGCTTTTGTAGAAAATGGGTTACTAAAAGCACACAAGGTTTCTCAGTGAAAATGAAGCATCTTGGTGTTGATACCTTCCTGTAGGCTTGGAGTTKGCYATCAATATTGTGGAAAATGGGGTTYTCTGTTCCAATATCTGCTCTGCTCCAGAGCTTTCAGGAGGAACTGAGCAGGGAGGTGCTCAACACAGCAGCAATCCTTTCTGGCCAGAGGTGGGAAGGGGKTGAGATGTTGTGTGGTAACGTGTTCTGTTATTGCTGCTTCTCTGTGATTTGCTGCTACTCACAATGTGTGAGATTTGCCATATTCATAATTAACCCTCAGTGCCTCTCATTTGATGTAATTCCAGCTTTCCTGACCTGGACAGCCCCACGCTGTCCCCTGAGTGACCTGGGGGACATCAGTGCATCTTCATCTGATTTTTCCAGTGGTTTGAGCAGAGTGTTCCCAACCACACTGCAGATCTGATTAATCTCTGGCCGAGGCAGGGCAGTGTTGCTAAGCAGCACTTACAMCACGAGCTGATTCTCACATTCTGGGGCTGCTTTATGGCCAGGCTCCCAGACATCCCCTCTCATGATCCCAAGTGCTCCATCTCCACATTTATCCTTTAAYTCCTGATGCCAGAGCACGAGTGTGAGCACAGCGTGTGGAGCAGCAGCATTGGGATTTTCATTGCCTGTTATCCCTGAGTTTGCAGCTGTTTTGTCATTCCTTTGGGGTTTTTGTGTAATTCCAAGGCGCTCCTGTCTCCAAGGGGCTTTTCTTGTCCCCATAGAATGGTGTTTTAGGGTGGCATCAGTCAGAGCAAGCAGTGGTTCTTTGCTCTTAGTGAGACATCACCAAGGGAGGTTTAGATGAGCTATTAGGAACAATTTCTTCATGGAAAGGGTTGTCCAGGATTGGAACAGGGAAGTGGTGGGGTCAACATCCCTGGGAGTGGATGTGGCATTTTGGGCCATGGTTTGGGGGTGAACAGTGGTAGTGCTGGGTTGGCAGTTGGACTTGATGGTGTTCATGATCTTTTCCAACCTTCACGATTCCATGATTCTCTGATCTGCTTCTGCTCCTAGGGGCTCACAGGATGACTGGAACCATCCTGAGATTTATYAAATCAAATAGAGAAAGGGACACTGAGGGACTTTGCACCCACTTGAACAAAGTCATGGTTCAGAAGGAGACACATTGATCTGTGGGTGCATTTCTAAGGCCAGAGATGATAAACTCTTGGTTTTCCTTTGAAGTTCACATCTCTCCTGCTCRTGCTGTCCTGTAGTTCTCCTCCCTCTCCCTGGGATTGCATTGGGCAAATCTCCACAGTCAGAACAAGCTGGGTTTGCCATGTAAACASAATGGGGTTTGCTGGTTGTTAAATCTGCAAAACTGTAATTTCCTAAGGCTTCTGCAGGTTTCTTGTAAGTTTGGGGGTGTCTTCAGCCTCAAGGTTGACACTCCTCTGCCTCCTTTAAGCCCAAGTTCAAAACAGACCCCGTGCACACTTTGTGGATCCTGGAAATGCAATTTTTGGGGAAGGGAATTCCATGGGGGCCGTGTGCTCGGTCACCTCCTGAGCAGAGCCCTTCATCACACCTGACAGGAGCAGAGCTGCAGGACAGCAAAGCAACTTACAACTSCAAAGTTCAAATCAAAAGAGCTGACAGAAATAAATGATGTATGAAGTGTTTGAGGGGCTACAGACACTTCCAGCCCTGTGCTTCTAACGGTGAACAAATGAAAAATATTTCATCCATAAAGGTCAGTGCTGTACAGAAATTCCCTTTCTGTCCTGTTTCAGTGCCAGGGACCACTTGGGGAATTATTTCTGTTTTTGGGCTTCCAAGAGACACAAATGGTGCATAAACTCACCCTCATTGTTGTTTTGGTCTGTGCATTCTTGGGGTATGCAGTCCYGTTCTACAGAGGAAAGGGTAAAAARGTGCACTTAGATATCCTTACCTGGTAACAAATGGCATCAGATGCTCCCCARAAAGATTTCTCTTTAATTTTGAAAGCTAAGACTAACATTGGTAGTTGTAGAAATGGGTAAACTCACTTGTTTGGAACATTCATGGCTATAAAAGGATGCTTAGTGTTGGCACAGCTCTACTTGTTTCACAAATACAAATATTAATTATCCATTCAGTGGAGCCTCAATAAAAGGGTATTTTCATGTGCTGTGCAGAAGAGAAAAAAACCCAAACTCATTCCAAAATTAAATTAAATTTAATACAAAAAATAAAAAAGTTAAGGCCTACAATAAGGATGGGTCTGGTAGGAAAGATTTACTGCCATTTTAATGCCTTATCCCTGACACACCAGAACACGGGGAACCTGGGAGGAAAGGCTGCATCTCACATTTGTACCCTCAGCAAACACTTATTTATAGCAGTTCCCTTAATATGAATAATGAAAAAAAWTTCTGATGTCCTCTCACGTCCCCTGGAGTTGAGATTTGCTTGAACTAAAACAAAAAGATGTGGAAGAACTATAAAAATAAGCCCATCTGTTCAGTAGTTGCTGGGATCTGCCTTTGTAGGGGTTGTTTTATGTGGGTTTGGGATGAGAGCAGGGCTGTGTCAGTGTTTTCTGTGTGCCCAGTGCCCTCCCAGCCCAGCCCTCTCTGTGTATTCCTGGCTTAGAGAACACCAGCACCTGCCAGGACTCCTCCAAAGAAAGCTGCTCGTGATGCAGCCAGCCTGATTTATTGATATATCATATTTTAAATTTTATCTCTATTGTGTTTCCATGGTGCTGAATTTTTACCTTTATAACTTTATCGTGTGGGTTCGCTGCGAGTGAACATTATTGGTGTGGGAGTCAGCTCCAGACACAAGACTTGCATCATTACTTTATGTTTAATAAAACAGGAGCTCCAGATTTTGCTGTCATTAACACTCTGCTCAGTTTTGTCCCCCTCCCTTTTTTCTCTCTTCTTTCCAGTTTTTTTCTTGTTGCCCCAGGGTGTGTGGAATTCTGCAGTTCCCGCATCTCAAAGGCATATGGTGCTGATGGATTTGCACATATGCTTTAAAAGTATTATAATACCAAAAATATTCAAACATTATAATATAATATAAGATTATTTCCRGGTTCCAGAGTAATTCAAAACGCCAAATTTGATAAGGAAGAAAAATTTAAATGAGAGTCCCACCCTCCTCAGTCTGCAGTGAGATGATGGCATTGAATTTTGGGTTTTTCAGATATGTAAGAAAAGAGCCCAAATCACGGCAGACTTAATTGTGCTGTTTTGGATTTTGCCATCCTGTTTTAGCWGAAGTTGCTGTGGTTGTGATTAAGCCATTCCTCAAAAGGATTTGTTTTGTTTTCTTCTGCCTTCGTTCTTTGTGTCTTGTTATGACTTCAGTCAGCTCTTGTGATTAGAGCGATTGTACTCCRGGCTTGGAGATGTCAGAGGCAAAACAGCAGAAACAAAGCAAGAAAAGCAACGCCCGTGCACTTGAAAAGTGAAATCAGAGCTCAGTGCCAGCTCTGAGTGTTCCCAGAGGAGCTGGGGCTGCCCTGGATCCCTGGGAATGTCCAAGGCCAGGCTGGACGGGGTTGGAGCACTCTGTGATTCCATGGTTCATCCATTTTTCTTGCCACTTTTGATTAATTCTGTGCCACATTTCTTCATGAGCTTTCATGGATTGCATGAGGCCATACTCTTGACCAYAACAATTATCTCTAAAGACCCTAAAATATCTCCTCTTGCTCACACCTCAGTCTGTGTGAGGGATGAATTTATATAGCTGCTACCTCTGCTTACCTTTTAAAGGATATTTCATGATTTACTGTATCTGAAAGGATTCTTGGGCTCTGCAGATTTCTATTTTCTGTCATTTCATAGAGACTATTAACTTCTGAATGGAACCTTTCTCAGTTAGTAGTTTAATCTCTGCTAAGATATTTTTACTGGTGAATGCTGCCCACACACAGGAAGACACAATTCTGCCCTAGACAGCTCTCAGTATAAACTTATAAAGTGTATAAAGAGCGTGCATGCAAAGGGCAGTGCTTTAATTGCTGGAGCTGACAAGAATGCAGCTCAGCTAGAGGAGCAGCAATGCTCAGAGTGGGATTAGCCTTGTTTGTCTGGAGATCAGAATCTAATGTTGTTTAAAGTCATAAATGAAGAAGAAATGGATCATGTCCTTATGATCTCACTAGGAAAGCTCGGCGGTCACACCCCGGGTCAGATTCTCTCTCTTGTATTTTCACAGACAAATTTCTGTCTTTTTTTTCTTACCCCATCTCAGAATTACAGAAGGTATTAATTCACACATTAGTGTTTCTGATCTCTGGTGTGCACCGTTGAGGTGCAAAGTTATCACTACAGCAGCATAATTTATCAGCATTAAAATCTCTGACATCTCATTCTCCCAAGGAAGCTGGCAATGAAAATGGAAAATGGCACAGTGTGATCTCCTTCTGGTGGCAACAAATGTAAAAACAATGGGAAACAGAAGGAAAGTAATGTCTCACTGCAACCCTAAATTGTAATTTCCAAATCCTGCACGAATCATGGAACAGTTGTGGGGATATGGAATACACCATGGAGGAAGAAAAATRTCACCTTTGGCTGCTGAAGGCATTTGGGTTTTTCCTTATCAAATCCCTGTCCAGAGTTCAAAGCTATTCCTGGATTGAAGACGTGGCTTGATAAAATGAGGACATATTTGTGGGTGGGCAGGCAGTGATGAAGGAAGTCCAGTCTCGCTGCTGGGCCAAAACCTGCTCACCAGAGGAGTTTAGGGCAGATCAGATGTTTGGCCAGTTTGTGTTTCTGGTTCTCCTTTCACAGCAAATATTGGCCAGAGTCCATAGAGCCTGGTCCAGTCAGAGGAACAAGAGCATGCAGAGGTGATGTGCTGAGTGTGAGGCTGATACTGGGTTGATATGAGGAGTATGGGGCTGACAGCACGTTGATACGATGAGAATGAGGCTGATAGCACGTTGATACCCTGAGTAGGAGGCTGGCTGAGCTCTGAGTGCTGAGGGAAATRTCTTAACAATGCTCCAGATAATGCAGATCCTCAAATTTGCTTTTCACAGCCATGCTTCTCTATACTACAAAAATTCTCTAAAGGTATTTCTCAGGGACAGAAGCCTTTTGAAAAGGCCTTTGTTATCCCACACGTTGGCTTTGTGCAGGATGACAAAGTGTACAATGTGATGGCCTGTGTTTTATACCTCCTGCTATTTCAGTCATGCAAATAGCTCCCGGAGAAATATTCAGTTCACATGAATGCATGTTACATACCTCGTTTGTAAGTAAAGTGGCACTTAATAAATGTGAAACACCTTTGGTTATCTAGATGGTTGAAATTCTTGGTGCACTTACGAACAGGAAAGTCACTTCCATAACAAGAGCCACACAGAATGCCCGGGGAGATTTTGCATCTTGAGAAAGACATAATGTGAGCTGTGAATATCCGAGGTGGGGAAGGAGTGTTTAAATGGCATGAACAAATGACAGGCTACACAGAAGTTAGACTGTGATTATCTCCCTGCAAGACATATTAAAGGTATTCATTTATGAAAGGGAGCTGCTGAGGATCCATTCCTGTATGTTGAGTGCAGAAACTCCTGAGGCTCCTGCCTGGAGCAGAGGGTGCAGTGTGGGCAGGGCTGGGATGCTGCTGTGGTACTCTCACCTTTCCTTCCTTACACGGCAGAATCTGTGCTTGGTCTGTGGGTATCATCCCCCTTTTCTTGGGGCTCGAGAAGGGAATCAGTGTATGCAGARCCCCAGATTCTGCGGGGATTTACTGAGTTGTTTATGTGGAGCTGATTTATTTCTTTAGTGTGATGGTCCATAAAAGGAACACACCTTCAGACTTCACCCCAAAATCCTGGTTTCTCTTTAAAATCCCCCACACACTTTTTTTCTGGCCAAAGTGCTCGACCCTCTCAGGCCATTCTCATACACTGGAGATGCCGGCCAACACAGTAGTATTATACTTTTATTGCCTTATTTAGCGGAGAGATTAAATGTAATGTTCAGATTATGTAGAACATTAACTCCTAACAATAAGCAAATAACACATTAGAAGCTTTGCTATTAAAACGTTTAGTGCTGGCTTTGCCGTGGAGCTCTCCAGGAGCCGTGACTTATGTTCTGTGAGGGAGGAGGCTCGGAGGAGAGGGAACGAACCGGGGTGTTTTTCTTGCCTAAGGTGGTGCCCTTAGGCAGCCCCGATCCCACCGGCGGTGCTCGGACGAGCTTTATGGATGCTCGGTCCGTGTAAAGGAGGCGGCCGGGCCCGGCTGTGCCGGCCATGGCTGCGAACGGCTCCGAGCAGGTACCGGAGCTCTCTCTCCCCGTCCGCCGGCGGCTGCGGCGTGGGTGGCGTCTGTCCGGCCAGCCCCTGCTCCCGTCAGGAGCCGCGATGTGCCAGTCTTGTCTTTCAGACGGCATTTTTATGGGAGCTGATGGTTGCCAGGGCAACGGAGGCTTCGGGGAGTCTGGCGCGCCGCAGCCCCGGCCCGGCAGCGCTGCGAGCAGATGTTGGCGGAGCCGGGCGCTGCCAGCGCCGCTCGGGCGGCAGTGCCGAGTGCGCCGTGCCCGGCTGCTGCACGGGCGGCACCGCTCCGCTCCCCGCTCCCCTCTGCCTTGTAATTTAGTATTCTTGTCTCACCCCACAGGGGTTCCTCAGCCGTCGGCTTAAAGGCTCCATCAAAAGGACAAAGAGCCAACCGAAGCTCGATAGGAACAGCAGCTTCCGGCACATTTTACCTGGCTTCAGGAGCGTGGACCATGAAAGGTAAGGRGACGTTTCGCGGAGGGTGTGGGAGAGAGGAGGATATTGATTTTTTCCAGCTCTTGTTAAGATCTTGCTTATCAGACTCAGAGCGAGGGCTGCATCTCTGATAGAAGTAGACTTGCTTAATTGCAAGAGGGGTAGTTTTAATTTGTTGCTGAGGATACGGTGCAAGCCCTCCCTTTTCAGGTTAAATTCCAGGTGCAGAGAAGCCTGACTGCTCTGCTTTCTCTTCCCCAATAAATCCTAAGTTGATGCATCAGCATATAAATAGCACAGAGATGCAGCAGCCAGAGCCGGCTGATGCAGGTGAGGGAGGGAGGGGAGGATGCTCCCACACCGGACTGCACCGATCGCAACTGGGTTACACACAGTCTGAACAATAACGCGGAACAATAACAACCATAATCTCCCCAAATCCCCGTCTCCCCCCTCACACACATCCGTCTCCATCCCGCCGTTGTCTGCCGTCATTATTCAGAGATGGAGCCTCGGCGTGTGGCCGGAGCTGCTGCTTCTGCCTGAGCCATGACAGGAGCTCGGTCCGGGAGGGACGCGTTGCAGGGAATGTGCAGATGGATCTGATAAAGCATTTCACGTGGGATGGCCAGTGTTGGAGCAAATTGCGAGCAGAATAAAAGAGATAGGAGATCTTGGGTTTATTCTTCRGCTGGTTAGAAAGTAGAGCAGCTCTTTAGTGGATTTGTGTGTATTTATGTACGTGTAGATTAATGTCGGTGTGAGCATCAGACAGGCACTGTTCGAGGTAAATTCATGTGTAAATTCACATGCAGATCAAGGTCATGGTTGGGGAAGACAGATTCCTTTACCAGCCACAGAAACACACCAGTGGTTTGCTTCCAAAAGGAAGATCTTTTAACCTTACWCAAATCATTTTGGGGAGTGACAGAAATATTGAAGTGCCACGAAAAGTCTGTGTCTGAAAATTTACCAGGTTGGTAACCTGGTGTAACCAGTTCAGAGCAGGGGCAGTTTAATTCAGCAGGATGGTACTTGAGAACCCATTGAGCAAATGCTTCACTTTGAAAAGCAATGACAACTTACTTCATTTTAGCTGTGCTGGGAGCTTTTGAAGCCCACASATAACATTTGTCAATCTGGATTTTTCCTTACCTAACCTCCTGCAGCCTCCTAAGCTTTTTCCTTCTGGATTCTGCRGGTGAAGTGATTGTGCTGGTTAGTGCAGAGTAAGCTTTCAGGGATTACTATCTGGGCAGCCCGAGTTGATTTGATTSCTGTGCTGCAGTTTTCCCAAATGCTCGAAGTAGGGCACTGTGTTCCAGAGGGAAGCAAGCACAGCCGAGTGGCTGTAAATGTGCCCACAGTGCTGCTGCTCTGCTCCAAGAACAGGCACATCAGGCAATGTTTTCTTTCTACCTRGATGAGTTTTGTTTTGTTCTGTGACTTGGCAGGATAGGACAYGGGAATTAACTGTTCTGGCCAGCCCTGCAGCCAGAGCCATTTTCCCAAATTAAGCCTGGTAATTTCCTTGCCCTCCCAGCACAAGAGCCCGGGAGCTGGCTGGGCTGCCAGAGAGCCAGATGTACCACAACTTCTCCTTAAAGAGATGCTACGGTACATTTACAGAGTAGAGCTTAAAGGGTGGCTTAGAGGAGAGGTGACACTTGGCAGCCTCAAATAACCAAGAATTTGCTCCTATGAGTATGAGAAACTGAGAATGAATGATACCTTCATGATACGTGAGATTATACCTTCTGTTAGGCAGGCAGCACTCAAAAATGCACTTCATCTGTGATAGCCAGCCATCCCTGAGCTGCAGGACACTGAGACTCGGTGGCTTTTGACAGCAGGCTCTTGGTCCCTCGCTGCCATCACAGTGTCAGATCTGTCAGGTGAGCAGGAATCCTCCACAGGAGAGCTTGGCCTTAGGGACTGTYGCTCTCAGAGAGGTGAAAGGAAAGCAGCAGCTGGGCCTCTCAGTCATGCAGCGAGGCTTTGCTTCCAGAAGATAATTTTATCTTCCTGAGCATTGCCATCCTATTGTACGTGCACAATGTATATGAAAGAGCTCAGGTCTGTCAGATCATTCTCATGCTTTTTTTGCTGTGCTTGTCTCGCTTGTAATCCAAGAACAGTTTCAGAGAAGCATTTGGTATTGGAATATTTGCCTCTTAAATATTTGATTCTTGACTCCATCTTGTATTGAAGCTGATTGTTCAGGAGCCACTCCTCTGCTCGTGGAAGTCACCATTAGAGCAATGTTCTGTTCTGGAGCGTGGGCCAATTTTTGTGGGAATGCCGTAGCGAAAATGAATAGTGCAGTAAATGCAGTCAAAACACTCCAGGCTGAAATACTGAGCTACAGTAGATCATGAATGCTTCTGTTACTTGGCTTCTTTGTATCRAAATTGGGACTGTTCCTGCCTYTTAGTTCCTTTTTTTTTCCTTTTCTTGCATGTCCTGCTTATCCTACAGATGAATGTATGAAATCCATGAATTGTGCACATGCATGTTCAGACAGATAATTACATGGATGTGGCTTGTGTATGGGGCAGAGAATATAAACAAATATATTTCATGAAATTACTGTGGGGTTCACGGGGATGGATTTGGCCGGTTTTRCCAGTCTTGTGCATTCTGGTTTTTTCCTGTTACAGTAACAGTATTACAATTATTGATAGTGAGTAAAAAGCAAAATCAGAGCCATGTAACTCACATTCTGAGGTGCATCAATCTGCTACAATCAGAGTATGTAAATATGAGATCTAAAGGAGGATTGTGGAATGAGTGTTCCTTTCAATTTGTTGGCTGGTYATATTGCTTGTTAGAGCTAAAAAGGGTTCCAAAAAGTGGCTTTTTGCTAACAATGTCTCCTGCCTCCTGATTTATTACAGCAGCTCACTAAGTTTTTATCGTGGAGCGCTGAATGCTTGGCTTTGTAGTGGCCTTTGGATTCAGCCACAAATCAAGCATTTGGCAGATGGATTTTTCTTAATTGGACCCACATTTCTCCTACAAAATTTGTGATGGAGAAAATTTCTGGACTGGGTATGGAGCACAGGGAGTAGAGCCAGAGAAGGGAGAGAAGGTTTTTTTTTTTTTGCTGCAGTTGTTAATTATTGGTGGGGATGCACTGTTGATTGTTTTCTTGTTGTGGCAAAGGTGATTTTACACCAGCACTGAGAGGGCAGGGCCACAGCATCACCGTGGGGACAAATCCTTCAGATTATCATGATTTGGTGAAAAATAGGTACCCTGGGTAACTCTGTGTTCTGAGGTAATCCCTGAACTGATCATCCCTGGAGACACTTCTCACAGCACCTAGAATCCATTTATTGCTAAGGCACTCTGGATTACCAACATTTGTGATTATTTTGTGAGGGTTTTTTAAATTTTTTATTATAATTCCAGGAGATAGCATTCTATTTAAGCTTTTATTGGCACTACAAAAGCTTGAGCATATGGTTGATTGTTAAATGAGCCTCAGCTTTGGAAGGGGTACAGCCCAGCATTAATAAAAGCAGCGACTTGCACTACTGAGATTTCCTCTTTAAACTCATTTTTGTCTTTAGCCCATCCAAAATTTTTGCTTCTAGCCCCCAGAGGGAAAAGGAATTGTACAAGTCATGTACTGCAGCACATTCAATTCCTACTGTTGTGCCCATGCTGGCTGATGTAGGAGCTTTCCATGTGCACAAAGCTTATTTTGGTGCATGAGGAACTGATGAATGTCTGGGCTCTTGCAGCAAACTTAGTTTGGGAGTTCTTGGAGATCTAATTACCATTTGTTTATTCCCAACAAACATGATACGCCAAGTATTTTTAGGCATGATGAAACTGGTTAAGTTTGATGAGAATATGGTGAGTGCTGCATGACGAAGGATGAAGAAGTTGCTCTATTTCCTCTGGAATTGGAAAGAGCAATGACTCATCCRCAGAAGTAGGGCACTGGCAGACCCCAGAATGCACAGAGGGCTTTCAGATCTGTGTGAACAAGTGCTGGAGAGCTGCTTCCTCTTCTGCTTCTTTTCTTATCCAGAGAGGCCTCTGAGTAGGGGAACTCACAGCAGTGGGGACCCCCTGAAATGGGGGACACCATGGACAGCAGGGCTCAGGGCTCATTGTGATGAAGATATTGTGAGGAGACACTGCCCAGTTTGTGGAGAGGAACCATCCACCCCATCAGCAGGGTCTGAAATGCAGAATAAAACACCTGACAAAGCCAAGAGGAGGAGGATCCTGCAGTATCAATGTCACTCGTGCTGGGGGTGCTGTCTGTGCCCACTCCCCCCATGCCAGGAAACAGATTTCARCAGAAAATCAAAATTCAAGAACAGTCTCAGAATTCAGATTGGCCTCATATTGTACCTGCATTTATACCAAGGCTGCTTTGTCCTGGAAAATGCAAATCAGCCTTTTAATGGGGTTCCTTTGCAAAATATTTCTTGAACCAGAAAGTTAATTACTGATCTCTAATTAATGGCTGTGTTAAGAGGCTGGAGTAAAATCAGAGTGAGCTGCTTTGRAGGAGAGATGCAGGAGGAAATTACCATTTCTCTCCATAAACTGTGATGTTCCTCATATTCTTCTTGTGYTATTAGGAAGTTTAGACATTTAAAAAAAGAGAATGTTGTTAATGGAAAAGAAGGCATTTTGAAAGGGTTTTTTTTGGGGAGGCATTGAAAGAAATAAAAATCATAATTTAGTAACTCCAAGAGGGACAGAGATGGATTGAAAGCTTGAAAACAATGTGGGGCCTTTCAGCTTCTCCCAAGGCAACAGCAAAGACTCAACTGTTCCCCCTGTTAATGTGGCTTTTGCAGATACCTGTGAACTTGTATCAGAGGCTGCCTGAGGTGAATGTATTCCCTGTGCTCCAAGGAATACAGAAACACTTCCCCTTATCCTACACATTCCTAAACCAACTTCCTAATTGAGCAGGGGGTCATGTCGAATTCCCTTCTATATTAACTCCCAGTAATTCTTCACGTCATAATAAATGACAAGGGGAGGGCTAAGAGGCTGGAATGATTTTCATGGAATCTCACAATCATGGCAGAATTTTCTCAGCCTTTTTCCTGGTTCTGCACTCACTGGTTCCTGGCAGCCCCACGGGGTGCAGCCGGCGCCTTGACTCGACTTGGAGTCACGGAGCAAAATTATAAAATCCTTCCTGCTTTGGCATATGCAGCACTGCTGGGATAATTGGCTTCATGCATCTTACAATTAGCTTGCAAAAATATGTTTTGCATCCCTGACCTTTTCTCTATASGCAAGGCCATTGTTTCCCTGTCCTGCTTAATTACAAAATAGAGCGTTGTGTGAGGAGAGGGATGACATCGTTGGATCGTCGGCTCTAATTTGACGAGACATCGTAATGGGGAGTTTTCATACTGAGGGCACCGAATTAGTGTAGCGTGAAGCCACATTTCTCCAAACCTACTAAATAAGGAGAAGTTAATTTTCTGCTCTATCTTTTTGACGTTTGTAATCAAAGCATTGTAYCCCAGCTGCAGATGGTTAGCGCGTGAGGGATGTTTGGGAAATGCCGACAATCGGCGGGCATTGTCTCCGCAGCCCAGCATCAGGTTGATTAATGGATACAAGGATGCTTGCTTTCATTTGGCTGCTCTCACAGGCTGAACACACATTATTGACTCGTGTGGCCATTGCCTGGCAGCTGCATTGTGGTGCTGCAGYAGCGCACACCTCAGGGGTACAAGCAGAGAGCTCTGCTCATGTCCCTGGAGTACAGATTCTGAGCCAGGGTGACACTTGTGCTGCACTGTGCCCGTGGTGTCTCCATACTCCTCAGGTTGAAGGCAGACACTGCTACTCCACTGAGTTAACGTTTTGTTTCCAAACACACCATTTATTCTGACTGTGCCCTGGCGAGGTTTTCATGTGCATGAGTTTCAGTGCAATTACATTAGCATTACTCTTCATGTCAATAACCTCAAAGGAAAAAAAAAAAGAGAAGGAAAATGCCATCACTGCAGCTTTTCTACGAGAGGATGCTTTTTGTTCTTTCTAGACTCTTCTCTGTGCTATTTTAATTATCATTTGTTTATAACCTGAGAGCCCACTGCCTCCTGCCCTTCCAGCAGATCCGGGCATCACACAGTCTCAGGAAGGGCAGCAAGTGGATTCAATGGCAATGATTATTTAAGGGGTGATATTCTGTTTGGCTGGGGCACTGAACCAGCTCCTGTAGCTGCAGAGAAGCAGGAAGATGGCAGAGCAGGGATTTTGCCTGTTTCTGGCGTGTGCAGCTGTTGAATGGGATATAACTGTACCCTCAATTTCTGCCCCTCATGCTGTGGGGGTCTGGGGCAGGGATGTCCAATTGACATCTTCCTCTGTTTTCCATCTTCCATGGAGTTTCCCATCTCCTAGGACAGATCCATTGCGTKTTGGCTCACACTTGCTGTCCTCTACTCTGTCATTTCTATTGGCAATTAGTTTTAGCAGCAAATGGTTTTCTCTCTTGGAAGGAAAGAATGTTTTTAAAAAACTTTAAAACCAACTTCCGCTCTGTTCTTTATTGAAACCTTGCAAAACCTCAACTGGAAAATCTGTGTAAGGGACAAAGAGTTGCAAGTGAACATGGAAGCGAGSTGGGGAAGGGTTCCAAGCCTTTGTTCAGAGCTGGGAGACGCCGATGTTTGACGTGTGTTTCTTGTTATCCCAGCTCTTATTGCAGTGCTCAGGCACTGAAATCCGCTGATTGTAGCTGGAGGGAGCTGGAGCTCACTGCTGCCTCTGACTTGTGCACAGCACTGGCTGTAATGAWGTTCAGGGCTCGTGAATACCAAATAACTCTGTCAAGTTCATCCATCAGCTGGGAGGGAAGGAAAAACCTGATTGAGGAAAAAATATGCTTCCTCCTTACCATATTCATTAATAAAACCTTGTGGTGTGGAGCCTGTGCAATGATTATTAGTGAGATTTCTGCTTGTTTGTATGGATACTTTATGATAGTGATATTATGATCTTGCTYATCTGGTTGGCAGTGTTTGCAATTCACATTTTCAGTACAACTACAGAATATCTCACTCGGGTTCTCTTCCACACAATTCAGGTCAGGTGTGATGGAAAAAAAAAGCAAGAACTGATTTTAATTGAATTAAACCAATGTGTTTTAGCTGGAATTAAAATGTAATTTGTTTAAAAATACTGAACTGATTTGAATTAAAGCCAGAAATATTAATTTAGCTTTAATCCACGTGTGTTATGTAAGTAATTATATGGAAAAGGGCTGTGGCATGCCTTGTGTGTGATTGATTGTGTGCAGGAGGGCAGCATTCCCTCATTCCAAATGATGGAAATGTAGCAGGAAGCAGAAAGGCAGAGCTGTTCTGTCAGGCTGTCCCCTTTGCTCACATTTACAGATGTTTGTGGGATTAAGCTGCCCTGTCCCACACCCCCTCTGCTGCAGGGGATTACCCACATCCCATCCAGCTCTCTGTAGGAATCCCTGTGCAGAGCGTGGCAGATCCCAARTGATTTACATAACTCGGCTCTATGTACCTTGAATTATTAATATTTTGCTGTCCCGGCCGTGTGGGGAGATTTGTTCCATTAGGGATGTGTTTGTTGCTATATAGTAGCACTTTAGATGATGGGAATACACGGAGAGAGAGAGAGAAGGATTTATCTGTGCAATTCTTTTGGTGAGAGCAGAGTTTTTACCAATGCCTGGCATTTGTGGGTGCCCTGGAGGGTGTGCTGAGCACCCCAAGGCTCCGCTGGCCCTGCTGGATGCTCCCAGTGCCTTTCCTGAATGGGATATTCCCCCCACAGAGGCTCTGCAGGAACCCTYTCCAGCTCCCCCAAATGAATGATTCACTGATCATCACTCAGACCTTACGGATTAGGGAGCAGGGTTAGCAGGGGGTGGATGGAAGATGGAGCAGTTTGGATTGCAATTAGTATTTCATTTCTTCCCTCACTCCCTGTTTGCTTGAATTGGAGATTGCGTGTTAGAACCAAGCGAGGATTTACATCCCAGCAGTGGAAGTTCCCTGTGCACCAMAAACCAGCAAATCCCCTACAGTCCTTAAGCTTCCCCAAGGGATCAAACACTCAGTGGCTTTGAGAAGTTGGAATATCAGTTTTGCTTAGAAAATGTTGTGAGGGAGCAGCAGGGAGTTCACCAGCCATGTCCTGCTCTCACCATAACAGCATTTAGACATCGTTTCTTTCTATCCCGGGGGAATGGCTGGAGCTGTGTCAGGGCAGATTTAGGCTGGATAGCAGAAGATCCTTCCCCCAGAGGGTGCTGGCATTGCCCAGGCTCCCCAGGGAATGGTCCCAGCCCCGAGGCTGCCAGAGCTCCGGGAGAGTTTGGACAGCGCTGCCAGGGATGCACAGGGTGGGATTGTTGGGGTATCTGTGCAGGGTCTGGTGCTGCACTGGATGATCCCTGTGGGTTCCTTCAAGCTCAGGATATTCTGTGATCCCTTATCTCCCATCTCCCTTGCTGCTCCTGAAGTGCTCCTTGCTGGGAATCCTCTCTGGGAGAAGAACGAGCAGCCCCACAGCAGCAGCATCACCCCCAGCATCCCCCCTCACAGACAGCATCATCAGGACTTTAGTCATTACAACACTGTTACCACCAGTTGGAAACTCTGCTCCACCGGTGAGACTGTGTCTAATTTTGAAACCTCGAGGGCTTTTTTGATTATACCAGTAACCACAGTCTGGGTCACACTTCGCAATAATTATCCTGATGTCTGAGAGGTTGTTAGAAGATCCCTGGAGGAAGGGGCCTGGTTGCATCAGAGAAGAATTTAGAGGTATATGCTGGCAAACCTTCAGCACTAGAGATTTATTTAAGTTAGTTCTTTTAATTGCTTTCCAGCATCCCAGTTCTGTTGTAAGCTCTSTGAGCCATCTAGGGAAGTGAGTGTAGCTCACATTAATCTCCTCAATCCTTCTTCCTTTAACTAGTTACTCCCAGCTTCATTTACACGGGCATTTGAGCCCTACAGAGCGAGCAATAATTCTGATTCTGTTTAAACATGTTCTAACAGCAGATATAAGATAGGGAAAATCATCAGCTGACTGCAGCATYGGATTCTTTTTTAACTCTCATTTCTTAAGCGTGGCTTATGATCTTTGTATAACCCTGCTGCCTCCCAAGTCTGTTGGCAGCTTTGTGATATGTATTCATAGAGCAATTCCAGTCCTTGAGTGAAGCCTGCGAGAAAAGGGCAAAGAATTATTTGTCTTTTTTTTTTCATTATCACAGCCCTCTTTACCTGCTCTGACACGCTCTCGAGAGAAGTTTGCCTTGATGCCTTTATATCTGAAGCTGTGTCTGTAGCAAGACGGGGTGTCTCACCCTCATTAGATAAAGTCACTCACACTGAGGCTCTCTCTCACTTTATCAATCACAGTTCCAAGCTCTCACACCCAAGCAGAGCCCCCACAAACCCACARTTACACACTGTGGTAGCAGAGGGCTGAGCAACAGAGGGATCCAGAACATCCTAGAGCTGCCCAAGGAGCCAGAGCCAGCTCCCTGTGAGTCCCTGACTCAGAGCTTTGTTCTCTCTTCTGAACTCTGGAAAAGGTTGCATTGTCTTAAAAAATAGCAATAGTCTTGTTTGAGTGTGAAGTTTTTGGTCTCAGTTACATCTTGTATCAGAGTTCCACAGACAGGCACAGTCTGATACATCATTTACAGCACTGACAGTTTTTAATCTATTAAAGTTCTGTTATCTTTCATCTTTGTTATCTATTTGTTGGCCGTTTTGAGAAGATAATAAATAGAAGCAGGCAATTCATTCCTTTGGGACAGGCTCCAGGGCTCATGTGCCCTCAGCCCAKGCTCACCATGACCTGCTGCCTTCCTTTCCATCCCTGAGACTCCTCAGCCCCGCTGGTGTCAGAGAAACACATCCTTTTGTTAAAATGAAGGGATCTGGAGTCAGCATTACACAGAGGAGTGAGATATAAAATAACAGAGCCAATAATGATGGGAATCCCCCCACGGATCGGGAGTGCAGCCTAYGGAACAGCAGCTGCAGCAAATCCATCCAGGTTATCAGTGGCTACTTTGTGCTGAGAAGGCTTAGGTGTAATGAGAGTCGCTGCATCCCGGGAATCTCAGCAGTGAACAGCGATATTTTCCAATAGCAACTTCTAGAAATGGGAAAAAACCATCCTGCGTGTGAATGTTGCCCTGAAGGACAGCTCAGAGATCTCCTCTCTCTGTCTCCGAGCTGGGCTCAGGTCACCAGGCTGCTTTCAGGCAACCAAAAGTGACTCTTGATTGCTTCAGTCCTGTCTGAAAGCTCATCAATAATTTCCTGGGCTGGCTGTCYTGGCATTGGCGTTCTGAAACTCACGTTAGATTTGATTATTTTTTTCAAATTAACATGCAAGGCAGGATTTGACCTAAATAATTCCACCAGTCCAATTGTAAGTCTGAATGTTTTGGAAGTCTCAAGTTCCCTTAAACATTTAGGAGAGGGATTTTTACAAGGATATGTAGGGTTTGAACAAGGGGGAATGCAGTGCTTTGTGATGATCACTRAGGATGGGCTGTTTTGTCCAGGGATTTTATCTACTATTTCCATTCAAAAGTACATTGGGAAATGTTTTCTGTCAGTCCAGTGTCTCTCTGTTTAGCTGTTTGTTGTGCTGCYCCTGAGGTCACAGAGCTCCCACTTTGCTGCATCAGGGCATCCAATTTATAGAAACCTCGTCAYGGACCAGTTTAAAGCCTCCACATGTCCCTGCCATGGTTGGCTTAATTTTGCATTAACTGGAAGCCCAGTGCTGGTAATTTTGGCCAGCAGTGGCCCCTTTTCCCAGAGCTCATCTTTGCGCTGCCCTTTTCCGTGCTACAAGAGGTCACATTATTCCACGCCAATAAATTTGTGGAAAAAGTCTTGTTTTTTTTTCTGTTATGGCCACGAGCTGCTGCTGCTGCTGAGCTGGAACAAGCTGGGAATGTCCTCAGTGCTAAACTGTGAGATTGCATAATTATGGCTTACACAACAGCACACACACAGGCAAACACACCAGGAACTGCCTGCTGTGTGGGACGGGCTTGGGAAGCCTGCGTTGGACGCCTTTCAGCACTCGTGTTCCCTGCAAAAGGAGTTCCTGCTACTTAATTTAGCAACCATAGATCTGATTTGCAGCTTTCTGGGGAAGGTGGGTGGGTTTGCTCAGAGTTTGGGGAATTTTTGCTTTCCCACTCTCCCCAGTGACTCGGAAAGGTGGTGGCTTTCCCAAGCCCGCAGAGTGCTTTCCATCGTGTCTGTCTACAGAAGGGAGTGGTTTTCCACCACAACAATTGACAATTATGGTTCTTATTTTAAATAACATGAAAACAAAGCAGGCTGCTCCCACCCTGGACTCTGCAGATGGGCAGGGTTCTGAGTCCTGCTGGAATAATCACTGATACTAATTATAGAATTCAGGGAAGACAGTGGGGCCAGGCAGGCTGAGCTGGACTGGGCTGGGCTGAGCTGAGCTGGGCCAGGCTGAGCCTTGCAGCACGAACTCCAAACAACATAACTCACTCATTTCTCTGCTGTGATTTCTGCTCTTTGCTTTGTCGCTGTTTTCCTCCCCTTTGCTGCCCTTGCACTTCCAGCACGGGAATGTGTAGCAGCATCGTAGTAAGTGCTTGAATGGCTGGAAAATCCTTTCATGGCAAAGATGTGATTGTTGCTTATTTATTTTATTTTTGGTTAATACGACTGGAATACAAATGGGGCTCCAACGCCTAAGGGCCTTGCATTCTTCCAGTAATTCCTTATGACATGTGTCAGGCTCTGTTTTATTCAGGTGGGTGGTGTGATATTAAACAAGAAAGCAAGCTTGCATTTCTCTGCAGCTGTATTTATACGCACACTCCTGGCACAGAGCTGCTTATTAGGAGAATGTCATCTCCACACTGCCTGTACCTGAAACATTCTGCAAATACCGTGCAGGCTTTAAGAGAAATCATTTCAAATCAATCAGATCTCCAACACCRGGGTGTCCTTCCTGCCTTATCCTTTGTCTGGGCAA
The DNA here is from genome assembly GCF_030028575.1 of Malurus melanocephalus. Classification (NCBI taxonomy): domain Eukaryota; kingdom Metazoa; phylum Chordata; class Aves; order Passeriformes; family Maluridae; genus Malurus; species Malurus melanocephalus. The sequence continues at coordinate 1,216,197 of NW_026623413.1, read as the reverse complement.
AGATGAGGCTGTGAGAGATGTTCCTTGAGCAATGCTGCAGCCAAAACAGTCATGTCTGAATGGAATATCGATTTTCTAATTGCTGTGCTGCTGTTAAATGAGTTGCTATGGGGGAGCAGGGGGAAAGCAAGCTCAGATGCGTGGCTGGCTGCCTTTGCTTTGGCTCCGCTGAACACACCCAGGGTGTTAATGTGGGAAATTCAGCGAAGGGAGGAAGGTGGAGTAATTTTTTGTGTGGCACAGACATCGAGAGGGCAAAGAGACTCAACAGTGGGACAGGCTGATTCTCTCACACGGCACAAACCATCCCTTTGGCTTTGGGCACTCAGGCTGCAGCCAGAGAGAGAACAAACTGCACACAACAGAGGCATCTTATGCAACACCCCGGGAGGGGCTGCTCATTCTCCAGCACGCCRGGATCTGCAGTGCCCAGCAGCACTGGCTGCTCCTCGCACACACACGGGCACCAGAGATGTGGTTTTGCTTCCCTGGTGCCCGTTTGCTGCTTATGGAAGTGGCCAGATGGAAAATCCATGGTGCAGCCATGAGCTGCTGGGACAGGCCAGTCCTGTGGTCATGGAACAGTCCCTAGAAGGGACAACCTGGGGAAAAACGGGACATCCTGAGAAGGGGACATCCCTGGGAAAAACGGGACATCCCTGGGAAAAACAGGACATCCCTGGGAAAGGGATATTCCTGGGGAAAAAAGGGTCATCCCTGAGAAAGGGACATCCCTAGAAGGGACTACCTAGGGTAAAACGGGACATCCCTGGGAAAGGAACATCCCAGGGAAAAATGGGACATCCCTGGGAAAGGGAACATCACTGGGAAAGGGAACATCACTGGGAAAGGGGCATCCCTAGAAGGAACCACCTGGGGAAAAAAAGGGATATCCTGAGAAAGGGTCATCCCTGGGAAAGGGACATCCCTGAGAAAGGGACATTCCTAGAAGGGACCACCTGGGGAAAAAAGGGACATCCCTGGGAAAGGGATATCCAGAGGAGAGAAGTGAACCAGACCTCTCTGGCTTATTTTTTTTTAAAGCCTCTAGTCAGGCATTTTGGAAAGTGAAATGCAGTCCCTGTGGGGAAATCTTTATCATAARAATCTTTCTGAGACAATAGAAATAGCTATCAGCCACATCTAACCAATAAATAATATTTCTTAATGTAGTTTCAGAAAAGGCAGCATATGTTTATGTGTTCAAACACATCCTCTTAGGAGAAAAATAGCTTCTTTATTTTTCTGAAGATTAAAATGCCAAATCAACTAATTACTTTTCTTTGAAAACCTCTACCACATAAAACACACACTCTCTCAGTGAGCTAAATTGATTTATATTCCACCATTAATTCTTTATAGCCCATAATTTGCAGAACAACAAAGCCGGTTGGAAAATGTGTCCTATTAAGGGACAAACAGCTTTCTGAGTGAGATGGAAATAGGTTGGCATGGAACAGAAATGTGGGGTGGGGTGGCCCAGGGGCTGTGCTGGGGCACAGGGAGAGCATCCTGAGCTGCTGTGTAAAATCCCTGCTGTGTAAAATTCTCTTCCCTGAGAAGGGAATCAGCCCAGCTGATGGGAGAGGAAGGTCCATGTCCCCCCAACTGGGTTTGGCAGGGTTCTTTCTCCCTCTCAGAGCAGCTCCGTAGCTTTCCCCAGTTTTTGGACGCTCTTCTGGTGTCCCTGCAGCTCAAGCCCATGTTTATCATTTAATTAACTGCCATGACCTTTCCCTTTGGGGGTGTTTCTATTGGCTTAAGAACATCTGAAATTTCTCCTAATGTCTCCRTTGGTCTCATTTGCATCGCCCATGGAAGATTTTCTTTATTATTGGGACAGTCTAGAAAACTGGAAATAAAATTAYGTTTGGGCTCTTCCAGTAAATATGTCAGTGACTGGAATCGAGATCTTGGTAATGAAATTGGAATCTGTCTGTTGCTGTTTTGGGGTAGTAATAAGATGACAATAGAATAATGCAGGTACAAAACGGCTGGGGTTTGGCAGACAAATGAGATGTTACATAAGGGGTGTCTGCCAGGAGGGTTGGATTGGGAGTGGAATTGGAGGCTGAGAGGGGCCCAYGTTTGAATGTTGCTTCTCCCTTACCCGGGATTTCAGGTGGGATCACAGACTGCCTGCGAGGCTTGGGGTGCTGCGTGTTTTTTATGGAAACCTTCTGTTTGTTCCCTGAGCTGGGAATCTGTCAGACACTGAATAAATGCAGGCAGAGCTGGCAGGGAGGTGTTACAGCACAGGAAACAGAAACACAGTCTTAAACAAATTAAAAAGATGGTAATTAACCAAATGAATTTCATCCTGGAGATAATCAGACGAATATATTTAGAAGGAAAATAATCCCAATTCTCAGAAAACAGTAATTAAAATATACTCATTTTTGGGAATGGTTAACAAGCTAAATTGCAGGCAGTGAAGCAGGCTCGGGCCCTGGTGGGTGCTCCTTGTGACGAGGCCCTGATGTGTGATTTGAACAGCCCCGATAGCATCGGGATGGAGCTGGGGATCAGCTCTGCCTGGATCAGGAAGCGTTTTTGAAGGCAGTGCTGTTATCTGGGTCGCTGATTGATAACAGAGGATGAGTTTCATAACCATGCATGTCACAGGTGTCAACAGTGGGRAGGTGAAAGAATTCAGGGTGGATAATTGACAGTAAACACGAGACAAGGTGGGAAGTGCAGGTATGGGGAATTCACCTGTGTGCTCCGTGTGTCAGTCGGAGCAGGGAGAGCTCCCATCCCTGAGCTGCCCGGAGGATGTGCTGGAGGAGTCAAACACCCAACAGGTCTCTTGTGCTTGGGAACCTTTACGAGGGAATGGGAGATGTGGGGGAGGATGGGGAGGTGTCTGGGTACCTGCTGAGGGGTTCCTGGCCTGGGAACAGGGTTTGTTCTCTGGGGGTCTCAGTGCTTTCCTTTGGGGTCTCGGTGTCAGCTCAGCTGCTGCCTCGCAGCACCAGGGATGGACGTTGTGCCCACAAAATACTGACTCGTTCCAGTGCACTGAAAGCTGCAAAGTTTGGGGAAGTTTTGGCTTTTCTCATTGTTGGATCTGTTGAAGAGCAAGTGGCTGGGTAGAGCACAGAACTAGAAAAATAATGCATTTTCTTCCAAGAGTAAAATCAGTTATTTTCAGGGTTTAGTCCATGAAACGCAGTGTCAGAACCTCACTGGGAAACGTGCATGCTTTGGGTTCTGGATGGGCAKATGCACCTTCTGTCCTCCACCAAACATGGATAAATACTGTTTTTCTAGGAAACACCCAGCTCATCTGATCCTAGTGACTGTGATTTGACGTTTGTGTGCACACACAATAATTACATTGATCTCATTTATTACTGAAACTGCCAGCAGGTGAATCGATGGCTGATGAGAGGCAGAGTGTTTGGGTATTCATTTTATTTTCTTATCAAAATGCCTGCAGAAAGGACAGACCATGCTGCAATCTCTGGCAAACAGACCTTTCTAGGATTGTGCAGTTTTTCCCTGCCCAGTAAAGGTCTGAGGGTGGAGAATGGTCTGGAAAGGAGCTCCATCCCCACAGGATATTGCAGGGGGTGTCTGTAAGAAGGTGATTGTGCCATACCCAGGGTCTCAGGTGTACCCAACCCTATGAAATAACCATTAAACACACTGCTCCTAGGACTGTGAATGAACCTGAGACCCTTAAATTGCATTTTAGGGGGGTTCTGCTGGATTAAGCCTTCTGCACATCACAATGCTCCTATTTGGAATGTATCTGCATGCAAGAAAAGGGCTTAAAGCTGAATTAGAAAGAAAATGTTAACTGCAATCACATAAATTATCATGCAGATTTATAATCTTTAATACTGGCTATCTTTCAAAGAGTTTATATATTTTTTTACCCTCACACAAACTTTAAATTTTTAATTTCAAACGTGCATTCTCAGTCTTTCATTCACCGTCTAAATGTCTGGCTTTGCCTAACAGTTCATCTGTTCAGGTGCTTCACTGTAGCCTGGGTTCTTGTCTAAAACAGAATTATTGATGCAGAGRGACTTGAAGATAATACTGGTGGTGGCAAATTAGTGTGAGAGCTTGGAAAAGTGGGCTGGGAWTGACCCCATGGATACCAGTGAGCAACAAACCTCGTGCTTCCCACTCTCCATCCGTCCCTCGGAGCCATCAGCCCGTCAGAAAACTGTGAATACCAAACAGCTCAAAAGTAACATTTAATGAATAGGAATTCTGTGCTCTTGAAATAAATAAATAGCCTCGTTTTCCATCTGTATCTGCAGCACATTGCCCCTCACAACCTCTTGTTAGAGAAAGCCTCTTTTAGGCTGCTGTGTTTTCCTTCCCCAGTTAATTATGCTCGGTTGAAGTGGGTGCTCTGGATTCACAAGTGACTGTCATTTAGGAAGTCGGAGTTGGGAGAGATACAGAGTTTCATGGAACCCTTTGTGACCTTGGAATGTAGCAGACATTTTTCTTATTTTATTTTTTTTTAAGTTTGACTTCTTCAAAAGAAGACCTTGAGCCCTGCTCAGATTGAGCCAGCTCTATCTTGCAGTCATTAAAGATTCAGCAGAACCTTTTAAGTCCATGTTAGGAAATTCAGATTTTTCAATTTAGTCAAGCTGTGCTTCTTTTTCAAGTACTATACTGCTCAGTTTTGAAGGTCTTCCAGGATTTCCAGTGGCTCCTTGCAGAGCAAGAGCCAGAATGTGTTGTTTTAATCTAAAACCTCAGGACTGCGTGGGTTCCGTGGCTGAGCTGTCTACAAAAGTAAAAACATCACGCAGGCTAAGGAGGAGTCCCCAGGTGAGCAGTGTGTTTCTGGAGTCCTTTCTGAGCRTGGCTTGGTTATTTATCTCTTATTTATTTATTTCTGTGTTTGGGATTAGACCAGAAGCAGAAGTCTCTTCTCTCCAAGGGCTCGTAGCTTTTAAACATTGAAGGTTGAACCTCCTCGTTGTGCTGAGCTAAAYTGCTGAGCTAAACTGAGTGTACTTTGAAATCTGCTTCAAGGTCTGAACTTTGTCAAGTGGCCCTTTCTCTTTTAGTGTTAAGAGGAGGAAAACTCTAAAGCCTCTGAGTGGATTCATAGTCACACTTTAATTAATCATATTTTTACAGCATGCTCCCAGCAACTGTCGGGAGGAAGGAGATGCCTCTAATCCAAATTCACAACAACAACAACAACAAAATAAATGCACTAGAAATATCCCTGGCCAATAAACTGCCTCATCCTCCAAGAAATAATATTCCCACAGCCCAAACACAGGAAAACTGATGGGAAGCAGATTTCTTCCACCTTCAGTCCCAATGAAACAAGGCCCATTAGTGAAGCAGGAGTGAGTGGCAGCAGCTCTGGGAGCCTCTGTGAGCACAATTGGAARTGGAGGTGGTGAAAGGCAAACCTGTCTCTGTGACACTGAGCTGCTGCTCCCCAGAGCTCGGCCCTTTAGACTTTTCCTTTCGTGCCTGCCACTGCTGTTGGCCTCTCAATGTGCTCTGAAACACTGGAGATATGGGGTTTTTTCTCCCTCTTTCTGAGTGTTTTCATTTATTATTTATTAATGACATCCRGAGGACACGGGAGCAGTGCATTGTGGTTGTACTGCAGCAAAACTCTGGGCTTAGGCTGAGGTGCTGGGGAGAGAACAGAGCAGGAACTGTGGTGCCCCTGAGCCCTCCCAGTGGTGCCAGCTCCCCTTGGTGACAGCAGGGCACAGCCTGATGCCTTAGGATTTTTAGTTTCTRTATTTTCATGYRTCTGTATTCTTGTATTTCTCTAGTACARCACTAAAACTMYCATTCTCCCATCTTTAGACAAAACAATCCCTCTCTGAGCCTGAATCCAAGGACACCTCAGAGSCCYAAAATATGGAAACAAYGGAGAATTGRGGGGAGCAAGTTTGGGGTGGTTGACATCAKYACCTGTAAAGATCATTGGAGAATTAAGGCCCAATATGTTAAWTAGACAGAACTTAYAAAAGGTGAAGATCTCGTGACTCAGTGTCCATTTYGGGTGTAGCCTCAGGAGGAGGATTTTGTCTGCCCTAATGTACCAGCAGGACTGTTAGGCCTGGATTAAAGTTYTCYATTCTCATTCTSTTAAGTTTGTCTGGCCTGTTTCARKTGAGCCTGACTGATAAAGCATCCAGCCCAGCTCAGCTCCAGCTGTCCCCAGAGTCAGGGGCAGCTTTGTCCCGGGCAGGTTTGAACATTCACTCCCCAGGCACCCAACGGAGCTGTCACAGCTCAGCTGCAGCCAGGACCCTTTGGAACTTCGATTTTGGGGATGTGTCTGAGAGATTAATCACAGTCACAGCAGACACAAAGGTGTTCATGGGCTGCCACAAGCTGGGACTCACCAAACTCAACATCCAGGTTGTTTGCAGCCTTCAGACACTTTGGTTCAGAGAGTTTCCCTCCTGTCCTTGGTTCTTGGGTCACCTGCCCTGTGCAGCTTTTCCAGAGCCACCTCTGATTCACTCCAWGCTAATCACATCCCCCACTTTCATAGAATTATTTCATAGCTTTGACTGCTTTGAGTTTTCACCAGCCAAAAGCCAGGACTTTATTTCTTTCCTTCCTTCTATTTTCCCCTTCTTGTGTGTTGAAAATGTAGAAAAAACGTCTTGAAATGGTGTCATTGAGTAGGTAGAGACAGAAAAAGCTGTTATTTACAGTTAAAATAGCAAAAACAATATTTTAAGATTCCTTTCACCTAGTTTTGGAGATGAACTCTGTCATAGTGAAATATGCATRGAGATGTTTTTAAACTTTTGGTTACTATTATTATTGTTTCTTTCATCTTTGCTGGGGTGTGGTAGCAGCAGTGTCACTCTCAAGCCTGCTGTGTTTTCTCTCACAAAGAATGATTTTCTTCTGTGAATGGAACATAAGWTCTGGTTAGCCCAGAGAGAAAAACACCCTGAGAGACAAAGCTGCTGCTGTTCTTGTGGGAATATTTGTGCCATACAGGGAACTGTGAGGCAGTGGAGTCTCCTGTGGGGCCAGATAGAGCTGATCCCAAACCTCACCTGCCTGTGGGACGTGGCTGCTCTAAAGAGTTCCTGCTATATTTTCTGTGCTCCAGGTAGGAGGATTCTTCCCTCTTGCCACCCAAAAAACAGTGTTTGAGCTGATCCATCTGCCCCTATTTGCCTTCTCCCGTGAACTTCTGGTTTATTAAGTTCAGAAACATCAGTAAATTTTAAATTAATTTCTAGTGCAATTTGAAAACAGAGCCTTGACTATCAGGTATATGAATACATGAAAGATCCATGAAGCCTTTGGAGTATTTCCTTGCCTTTAAATTAACTTTGGCTTGTATAAAAGTAAAGATTTTCTGTGTGTTTTATTTTTGGGTTGAGGATGGATTTAGTTTGGGGGGTTTTAAATCCTTTAAGCTATTTGCCAGYGTCAGTTATGTTTTTTAATCAGTCTCCTTGTCTGAGGACTCCTTCCCATCTGATTTCCAGTGCTGGCAGTGTCAGTTCCCATTAGAAACAGGGAGCCTGGCACGTCTCACGTTCCCTTCAACAGCTTTAGATTGAAGTGTAGAGGAATGCTCCATCCTGCTGCTGGAAAGGACTAAAACTTCTGAAAATATTCCCTCTCTAGGTCTGTCCAGAGCAGATAAACTCCCTCTGTGCAGAGAATCTGCCCTTGGGAGTGAGGGGCTGGCACAGAGAGGTCAGAGGGGGCTGTGCTGCYCCCACCACCATTCCCATTCTCCTGCCTTGCCCAGGTTTGTTTTTTTATTCCTCAGTCYAGGTCAGGGTGTCCTTTATGGGCTGGGTTAATAACAAAGGTTTGGCCAGGGTGCATTACCCCGGTGTCACTCAGGCAGTGCTGCAGCATTTTCCCCATCATTTCTGTGTGAGTTTTCTCCCAGTCACTTGTCTCCACTCCCAGCCAGATGTAATTTTCTTTGMGCTTTTACCTGAGGCCAGAAAATGGAAACCTCCCATTCTTCCGAGGGTAAGTGAAACTTTGCAATCCTTCACCATGGAAACCAAATTAGTTCCTAGTGTTTAACTTGCCTCAAAGTCCAGATGCTCTGTTTGCCCGGGATTTTTTGGGAAAGCTGCAGCCTGATGTCTCTGTCCATTTTGGCCAAGGTAGAAGGGCGCTGGCAGCATGGAGGGTGATGGAGCAGGCAGAAATATTGCAGTGAGGGGTGACCCAGGCCTGTGTGGAGATATTGATACAGATATGGGTATAGATAGATTTATCAAGTTACTGATCCTGCTCTGTGCACAGAACCTCCTCCCAGCACACCAGGACAATCTCACCTTGCCTGCAGGAAGATCCCAACAAGGAAAAGCTCCCTGGCAGTGCTTTTCATTCTTTTCCTTGGGGTGTGTGATGTCATTTTAGCCAGGCCAGTGGGTGACCCCACAATAACCCCTGGCAGGGCAGGGTGGCTGCAGCCCATCTCAGCATCACTGTGTGCCCAGCACGGGCTGCTCCACCTCGCTGCCTCCTGCCTGATGAACTAATTGCACTAATTGTCCGGCCAAACCCCCCTGGGGAGCGGGACACGCCTGCGCTGGGGGAAACAGCAGCACCATCTGTGTCTGTGTCCCCCCTGCTCCAAGGAGCTGTCACTGGAGGCTGCTCTGAATAATTCAGGCTCTGAGCTGCGGTTTGTAAGATAAAGGAAAATAGAAAGTGCCTTTTGGCTGTGTGCAATGGCAGTAACTTTTCCTCCCCAGGTTCAGCAGTGAGCTGGGCAGCCGGAGCACCAGTCCAGCTCCTGTACTGTCCCTGGGATCACCTGCACACAGATTCTCCTGCTGGAAGCTCAGTCCTGTTTCTGTTTGCCCCATCGCTTCCCTCCCACAGTCCGTGTCATTCCACTGGCGAACTCCTGCTGGAAACAGCTGTGGGAATGGGAAAATGTGGCAGAACGGAGCTCAGCTCCTTTTAGCTCTTCTCTGGGAAATGTTTTAACTTTTGTACTTTCACATTCAGTGCTGTATAACCAAACCAGCCTGACACAGGAGCAGGCAGAGGGAAGGAGGAGCTGCTGATTTCACAGTCAGGACTGAGGGACTGCAGAGCCCCACCACATCTTTTCCTTTATTTGAATCCATGAATACCTGTCACAATATTTCTCTGAGCACTATTTCACTTCATTAGGTTCATTGTTAACTGTGAAAGTCCTGTCAGGTTTTRTCTATTGTTTCCTGCCAAGTGTTTGGAACAATCAGAGGTAAATTATACAGCTCCTTCCTTTAGCAGCCACATGGCAGTTTACTGAGGGGCACTCAGTGGCACAGGAATAAAAGGGATAAGTTACAAGATAAGGAGCAGGTTGAGGTTTTGCACCAGTGAAGGGATGGTGCCTCACTGTGTCCCCCTGCCCTCCCCAGGGACTCCTCTTGCTCGGGCTCTTGCTGCTTCTTGCTGCTGCTTTCCCTCCTTGCCCAAAACACACATCCCTGCAGGATCCTGAATCATGGAATGCTTTGGGTTRGTTTRAAATGTTTGCWTAAAACTCATCCAGTCCCAGYCCTGCCAYAGCCAGGGACACCTTCCACTATCCCAGGGTGCTCCAAACCCCATCCAGCCTGGCCTGGAACTCCTGTGAAGTGTTTTTWCAGTGTTGTTCCCTTGCTGTGCTCTGCAGACCCAAGCACAGCACAGTGTTAGTCTGTTCCTAGGGTAGAGTGATGAGGCAGAAAGAGTCTCCAAGGCTGCTGAGCCATTCACATCAGGATCAGCAATTTTCTGTGGGGAGACAGAGATTTGTTCCTCATCTCAAGGAGGGCTGTGAGGAAGCTGTTAGCCTTGATTCACTCAAGTGCTTCTCTTCGGGAAGACATTAAGCTGTGCCTAAGTGTTTTGCTAAATAGAGGAGACCTTATTGCAGGAAACTTTAAAGGCACATTTTACATCTTAAATCTACCTCTGAATGAGCCTTGCTGACAGAAATAAAGGGAATAACAGACTGATGCATGCAGAGTTGTCTCATGATTTTTAAAACATAAGGTCATCATTTACAAACTTGGCTCCTTCAAGTTTGGGATTCAAATGCTTATGTAGGTACATAAATAAGTGGCCTAGTTTTCTGGGATGCTGAATCCATTAAAATCAATGGAAATTTTGCATCTCTGAATAAAATGTCACTTATTTTGCTAGCTAATTTTAGGTACCCAAATACAGAAACTTTGATCTAAAAGAAAAAGATTTTTTAAAAAGCTGCTGAATTTTTGCCATGCTTCTGAAACACCAAGCTCCTGTGTTGGTGTTCCAATTCCTCCTTGAGGCCTGGCCTTCAGGGGAATTCAAAGGAAATCTGGAATGAGTCCTGCATGAAGAATTCACCTGGAATCACCTCAGTGTGGAAGAAGGAAGGTCCTCACCTGTGGAGTGTGCACAGCCTGGCCCAAGGCACAGGGAGAGCATCCAGCAAAACAAGCCCAAGCCTGCTGTAACAATCTCCCCATGGGATCAGGAATTCCTGTAAAGGCATTTTTGGGGTCATCATGTTGGTCAGRCCAGATACAATCTCAGTGCATTGTCCCTGCAGAGAAGTTGCCAGGTCGTGACTTGTTTTCCTGTTGGATCTGATCAGTGCTGGTAAGGTCAGTGTGGTCGCAGTAAAATGAAGTGAGAGATCTGTCATGTGCTTTGGGCTTGAGTTTTATAGCACTGAATATGAAAAAATGAGAGGGGAGAATGTCCTTTTGTCCTGTGAGGGCACTGATTTTCATTGCCTGGTACTGCTGTGCACGGGAGCTGCAGAACATTAAGCCTGAAATTCTACATCGAGGAGGAGACTTCCTTCCTAATGAATTCTGYCTCCTGAAAGTGAGAGCTTCTCTCTTCAGCATTTGTGCCTCGCACTTGATCCACAGGTTTGTGCTGCTGCCCTGATGGTGTCACAGATATCCCTTCTTAGGCCTCTCCAGCTTCCCAGCTTGATCAGCATCACGTTCAGGTTGCTTTTCCCCTTCCCTTTCCAGCCTCAGCAAATTTTCCACGGTGTCTATCCTATCCAGAGCTCCACAGGAGCATTCAGTCCCTTATCATTTTTTTCCTTATCTGGGTTTCATGTCATCTTAGTGCCTTTTTGTCTGGCAATATCTGTGTTTGGGAACTGGAGCCTGTCCCTCCCACTCGCAGCACTCTTCATTTGCCAAGCCCCTGTTTCTGGCCCAGATTCTCCCCAAAGCTGTGGCTGCCCCATTCTTGGAAATATTCAAAACCAGTTTGGACAGGACTGGGAGCAACCTGGAGTAGAGAAAAATGTCCCTTTCACCCCAAACCATTCTGTGATTCTGTGRTTCTGTGAAAAGCCATTGCTCCCCCTAGACATGATCTCCACAGCCCTCTGTGTGTCCCAGGCAGTTCTGTTCCTTCTCACATCACCCAATTCCCACTTAGATCCAGCACTGGTGTCTTCTCCTGCTTTCAAAACACCCTCTGAGAAGAGCAAAGGCCGCTAACACCATGTCACAATGTCCCCCCCTGCTCCACTGATGTCAGCAGGAAAATTGTTCAGCTAATTCATAATTTACTATGTATCTCTAGATTAAGAAAGAACCTGGAATGGCTTACATACACAAAATATTCAAAGGCCAGAGGGACCATGCAAAAAAAAAAAGTATTCATTTCAATACATTTCTTTTCCAAGAGAACAAAAAAAAACTTCTTTTTTTTTAAACTGGGTCAACACTACATCTGCAGCACTCAGCCGTTTTCCATACGACACGATCACCCACTCTGTTTATCTTTAGGCAATATGCTCTTGCAAACTGCCAATTAATTGCATATTTGGTGCCTGCTCTCTCCCAGCATCCTGGATAAACACGGCAAGGCAATCACGGGGAGCTGCTCTTGGCTGCCAGGGGAAGGAAATCTGTCATTGTCTCAGCCTTGTTATCTGCAACCAAGGCAGACTTTTAGCAGCGTTCTGCTTGTAAACACCYTCTTTAGACACCTTCTGATTTCCAGAGATGGCTCGTCAGCCACTCTGCAGTGCTACCTGCAGCTTCTTAAATCATTGCTTCCCAAAATGTTCGATGCAGATTGTCCTTGGTAAAAGGGCCATCGACACCAGTAAAACGTGGTGAGAGAGTCCTTAAAATGAAGAGATAAAGCTGAATCCAAATAAATGTAAGAGACAGGAAAGGAAAGAAGGGTATGTTAAGACTCTGCTCTGCTCTGCTCTGTGGGTTCTTCCTGGGGATTTTTTCAGGATTGCTGTTGGGAAGGTCTGGTTATGATGTGGCCTTTTCAGAAAGGTCCAGTCCATTGGTGTTAGCTCAGGTCCTTCTCTTCCATTTTAAGTTGGAAGTATCTCCTACTTTGTGCAAGAGTTGTTTAAATCTATATCCAGAGAAAGTGATAAACCCTCAGAAATCATCTCCATGACATGCAGGATTTTCTGGCTGGCCATATTCTTCCTTTCTGAATAGTGGGAGGTGTYCMTGGCYGYRGCAGGAGGGATGGAGATGGATGATCTTTAAGGCCCCTTCCAACCCAAACCATTCTGACTCTGTCTCTAATTTCTGTCCCTACTGAAATCCCAAGAGATGATCCTTCCTTGGGCTGGGATGGGCACCAGCAGATCTTCACTCTTCCTTTATTTCTGTCACGCTCTAAAACTGAGTGACTTCAAAAGAGGCTGACTCTACAGTTGCTGCAGAAGAACTGGGACAAAATCTTCTCCTGGGGCAATCCTCAAGAGGATTTAAACTGCCATCTTGACATTGAGTTATTGTAAATTAACTGTTGCTTCCAGGCAAGGAATGATGAATGGTCTGAAATGAAGAGATAAGCCTGCATGTGGTTGCATTCTCCCAGGCTCTCATGGACCTTCTGTGTTACAAGCAGTTGGAATAATTCCTAAAACAGGGAATATGTGATGTTGGGTCAATTCCTATTTCGATATGCTCATGTACACGGAGAATAAATGAGAATAATTAGTGTAATTAGAAGGAAAACAGGCTCCTTGTGTCCTAGAACAATACAGACACACATATTTGGGGGTTCTTTGCTTGGCTGAAYTCTTTTACCAGCCTTACCTTACACTACCCATGTTTTCATTGTGCCATTTCGTATTTACCTACTCGTGGTGCCCCAAGGCCATGAGTTCAGGTGAGTTGTGATGTGTCTGACAGCACWGCCAAGGGACCCCAGGGAATGGGAACATTCCTGGCACTTGTCCCACGTTAGCTGCTTTGSAGTCATCACTGCTCCTGCTCAGTCAGAGGGAGCACCAGCACTGCWCTTGGGCTGGCATCCGACCTGCAGACACCAAACACACCTCATCCCAGCTATTGCCAAACCTGTTCYGTTCTGACATCTCAGCTGTGGATCAGCAGAGTTTCTGGTGTCAGAACACCTGAGTTCAGGTACACAGTGTGTGCCCGTGTGTCCCATGAGCCAGCTGAGCAAACGGCCCTGGGGAGATCAGTTTGCTTTGGGGTGATAGCAAAGTTTATTATTGGGATTATTCACGAGTCTCTGGTGAGATGTTGGCACAAGGTTGGGCACTGAGATGGGAGAGAGAACACCCTGGCAATTCCCCCTCCCACTTGATTCTGTCAGGAAAAACCTGTCCTGAGGAGTGGCAAGTCCTTGCTCAGGGCTGTCCTGCAGCRCTGGCTCATCACAGATGCTCTGGGTTCCATTTGTCCTTCACTCCAGGAATAGTGCAAACAGCTGAGATGGATAATCTGGCCATCCCCCACTGTTTGTGACCATCACCAGAGCAGCAACTCTAAACATCTGCCATCAGAAATGAGTGAGAATCCCTGCCTCGAGGAGGATGTGTGTCAGGAGAGGGGGACTCACAGGGGGTTGTGGGAAATTAAACAAGATACTCAGGGTTTTTTCTTTTATTTCTGTCATATCCCAGAACTCTCTCACTGACAGGGTGAAGTAAAATCTGTTGGATTGAGCTTGTTTACCAGATCAGTGTGGATTATTGTAATTTTGGAATACAGTGGAGATGAGATCCATATGTTGCTGTCAGGGACTAGAGTTTATTATCRCACTGGGGACGGCTGATAATAAAAGTTCAGATTTCAAGCAGATTTGAGGAGAATGTGCTTTAATTCCTGTCTGTCTGGTTTGTGGACAAACTCCCGTACGCCTGGACTTCTTTACAATTTAAAATGTGACTTGTAAATACCAATAGAAGGAGGCTGCAAGCTAAGCTGACAGCAGTTATAGTTCAAGCTTTAAAGATTAACTGCCTTCAGGAAATAATAAAGATCACAGCTGCCCGATCCTGATGCAGTTGCCTATGGAAAGATGTTGACACTGCTCTGACAGGCTTTGCCTCTCAGGGCGGGCTTGGGAATGTGCAGTCTTTTAACACAACCGGCATGGCTCCCCCATCCCTCCATCCATCCTCTGGTTCCTCCTCCCATCCCTCCATCCATCCTCCCATCCCTGCCCAACCCTCGGCAGTGCCATCAGACCAAGTGCCCCCAGCAGGGATGGTGGATATAAAATGTTTTGGAAGTGATGGCAGATAGTTCCTGCATAAATAAAGAGGAAATCTTAAAATTARTCAGAGGTGCAGACAGAGCAGCCCGTGCTCCAACTCTTCCTTCTTACCTTTATGTTTGTTTCTCTGCACTTATTTTGTATGAGACAGAAAAATGCTGGATGAAGTTTAATTAGGAATGAGCTGYTTTGTCATGTAAACTCGGAGCGAGTTGGCCAGGCTGGCTCACCGCCAGSACCGGTGTGAGCTCCTGGGCAGCGGGAAGGGCTGGCAGCAGATGCCTYTCCTCCAAAACACTGAGCCTCGAGGAACGGCTTGAATTACAAAGGAAGGCAAGGGGCCGAGCTTCCCAGCCCCCTCCTCCCCTCACAAAGGGCAAGARGCAGTTTACTTTCATAACCCCACTATCAGCTGCGGAGGAAGTGTCGCAGTCCGGGAGTCTGCGAGCGGTTCCAGAGCAGCGGAATCCAAAGCGGGCAGAGGCGGCCCAGGGCGGGCAGCCGGGGGGATGGACTCGCCCTGCTCCCGGAACAGCTGACTTTCCTGGGGACCTCAGCATTGCTTTTCTGTCCTGATCTTATTTTTTCTGTCCTGATCTTATTTCTCTGTCCCGTGGAGGTTTGGGTAAGTGCCTGGTGGTTTTCCACTTACCTTTCTCTTCGCTGGTTCACTAGGATCTGCCAAAGTGCAATGGCACTGCAATGACAAAGTAATTCCTGCACCTTTGTGAGCTTGCTCTGRAAGTGAACGATCCAGATTGGAAAAGCTGGACCTTTACAATCTTTTGAATTCATATACTGCGTTTTCAGAAGGGACAGGGAGCAGAATCGGAGAAAACAGACTTTGAGCACGTTGTTTCAGCTGCTGGGGTTACGGCAGCTTGCAGTGTGCTGGATTTGCAGAGGTTGGATYGCTGGAGCAGAGCTGTGCAGGGTCTGTCAGGCGGATCGTGGTGCAGATGTTTGTGCTGTTTCCTGTGGAATCGGCCTGTGGGGGTCGGGGCAGCTGCTCCTGGAGCGAACCTCTGTGTTCCATCCCCGCCAAGGAGCGCAGCGCAGCGGAGCCTCCTCTGCCTTCGTGCGGAGAGAACAAGGATGCAGGAATCAAACGGGGAAATGCTTTGCTGGAAGGGCGTTCACTCTGGGCCCTGCAGAAGGGATCCGGTGTTTGGGAGCACAGTGTGCAGGCAGGCGATTCCCTCACATCCACGGCGAGCGCAGCGTGCGGAGGGGCCCAGGCGGAATTCACGGATTTTTCAAAGGCATTGTTAAAGATCTGTGTGATTGGAAAGAAAGAAGTGTCCGTGGCTGGGGGTCGAGGTGTTTGCAGGCAGTCCCAGGAGGGTGTGGGTGGCTGCGTATGTGGTAGGAGCAGCCGGAAAACTTGAAAGGGAGATGGACTAAAACTTACATAATGTGTGAAACCGAATGTCCTTTTCTGCTGTCCCTGCTGTGAACCTGAGAAGAGTAACCCTGAAATGATTTTTAAAGCTGTCTTTGTTAGTCATCCTTTATGCAATTTGTTTCTTTATCATGTTTCGTTTTGAGTACAAGGAGACAGGCTGGTTCCACTCCTCTCTCCACTCCTCCTCTATTGTTGGTCTCTCCCCGCTTCTCAAACGATTGTCCAGCTCTTCTTTGCAGAGCCCAGCAGAAAACGATATGGTTGAAAAGAAAGAAAGTATTTCAAATTAAAATCTAGCAAATGCTGGTGTCCTCATTAGGCTTCAGACACTTTTCTTCCCTCCCATTCTCCTTTTTCCCAAAAGTTGCAGGGTGGCCAGTTTCACTTGCAATACCTCAAACAACAGCAGAATCCCTCTTAGCCCTCACAGCCATGCAGTGGCAATAAATGCAGCAAATAATAATCACAGCTTGCAAACAAAGCATATTTATAACAATGTGAGCAACCTGGCCTCGTGGAAGGTTCTCTGCCCATGGCAGGGGGTTGGAACAAAATGAACTTTAAGGTTCCTTCCAACCCCAGCCATTCTGGGACTCGGTGATACTTAGAGCTAGGAACACCTAAATATAACAAAAGCAGGGAATTGTTGTATTAAGACAARCCTTACTCAGATTTGTGAGCTGGTGGGTTGTTCCAGCAGTGAMACTGAGCATCTGCCCCGGGCAGGACCAGGATCACAGCTCAGAGGACGGGTGGAAGGACAGGAGCGTGCAGGGAGGGAGGAAAGGTCAYGGCCCCATCTCTGTTGGCTCTCATTAAGCTGTAGCTTGATGAGCAAATGGTAATTAATGGTTATGTTAATGCTGAGATGTAAGCTGATAGGACTCTCAGTGCTTCCTCTGGATTCCCAGCCATCATTTCAGTCCTTTAGAGCGGCACTGATTGCGCTGGGTTGGGTGTGGGTGATCTTTGGAGAGACCCAGCACGTGTGCCCTCCTGGATTGTTGGCACCTCCTGGCACCTCCTCCTTCCCACTGCACAGCAATTATTGGGGAGTGTCCCTGGGCAGACTGGAGCCCAGGAGAAGAGAGCTGCCATGGGCTTTGTGAAGGTAACATGGGGCTGAGCAGCCTCCCGTGGCCTCGTTAGTGCCAATATTGGCACAGGGGGATGAGAGGGGATGGAATGGCAGAGCTGGGGACAAAGGGGAGCCCCAGTTCCTCAGGAGCTGTCACTGTCCCCTGCAGTGACCCCTGTGTGTGCAGCTCTGTCCCAGCCCCAGATAGTGCACAGGGGGAGCTGGGAAGAAAGTGAGTGGGATGGGAAAGCACTCAGTAATTCCCTGAGTTTCCTTCTGCTCAAAGTGGCAGAAATAACACCTTTCTTATGTAAAAGGCTCCCTCAGCTCCGCTGGGTATTGCACAGAAACACCCCCCTGCTTTGCTTCTCTTTGACTTGCACCRTTTCAGAGACCTGCAATTTGATGACAGATTTAATAAGATACAATTGTCACTTGTTGAGAGGAGATATTCAAAGAACTTGGAGTTGTGTCACCTGGGATGCCAGCATGCAAAGGCACTGATCTGTTCAGTCACAATTTTAGGTGCTGGAGACCCAGTTTTTAAGGCTTGTTAAGACTCTTAAAGACTTGTCCAGCAGATATTGATGGCTAAAAACTTGTTACAGGAGAGTCTCCCTTCCCCCAGCACCGGTTCCTTCTTCCACTTTTCACCATATAGGAAATTCCTGTCTTGTTTTAATCAGGCACAGTTTTTCTCCATGTCATCCCCTCCACTGTGGTAAAACCAGCACCCAGGAAGGGGAGAGGAAAACAGCTCCAATTTTAATGGGCCTGACTGGGACCTTGCTGGTGGCACTGGAGATGCTCAGTGCTTTGCTGGGGCTCAGAGGTGACAGAACCTCTCAGGCCTCTGCCCTGCTGCCATGGCACGGTCTCACACTCCATTTCCCAGAAAGAGCAGSATGCAAATTGAGTTGCTGCCATAAATTTACAGCAAAGACAATAAAAACATGAATTAGACTGATAAAAATGATTAAAAGGCTTTACCAAAGGCTCTAAGCAGTTTGTCATATCCTGCAAGGTGATTGCCCAGGACACCTGCAGCACAAGCCAGCCTTTTCCARCGTGGCCCCTTGGCCAGGACATCAATAAAAATGAGGATTTATGAGCTCTGTCATGGGCAGCAAGCAAAGCATCGGGCAACAAATTAATCGCTGATTGCGGTGCAGTGCTGACTGGGAGCTTTCTGCTCTCTCTTGGCATCGTTGCAAGGTTGTTCGTTAAAAAATTAGTTTGATAAAGAGCCCCTTGACTCCCAGTGCATTCCTCTGTTACCTGCTCACCAAACACGAGGCACTGTGAGCCCARAAGGTGCTTTTCAATGTTCAAGTGTCTGGCTTTTAGTCATCAGAATGTGACAGCACTCAGTTCTGTGTGTTTGTCTGTTCCTTCCTCTCCAGCAATGCTGGGATTAMAGAATTCCAGTTTGGGCAGGGAGGAGCTGGGTGCTGCTGGCCTACTGGAAGCACTGGGGTGTCAGAGCTGTGTTCCTGCTAAGCTGCTTCCCTTTCCGAGCACAGAGGTTTTGCTCATTGTTCTCTAATTTCAGCAGGCAGGAAAAAGCCCACTTTTGAGTGCTGTAGCCTGCCCTGTCCCCACAGCTGGTGCCACCATTGTCCCCARGTTCCTACCCAGACCCGCTTCCTCTGTTCTGTGCCGGGCAGCTCGGTGAGGTGATTGTTTTCACAGTCATTTTCTTTCTGTTTTCACAGTAATTTTACTTCTCCCTGCCTGAGAGCAGCCCATCATTCCCAGTGACTCATGTCACCTGTTGGTGGCCTTTTCCTGTCCCTCACCCAAAGGGAGAGCTGTGGTGGCTGCCCCATACACTCYGCAGGCAGGGAGCAGGGAGAGGCAGGGGCAGGCAGAGCAGCTCTGTCRTGTGCTGGGGATGTTTTGCCCTTGTCATGCCAGACTTGTACCAGCTGATGCCATCCAGCCCGATTTGCCCACGGATGGCTGACCCCGGGAGCCGCCGGCTCCGCACGTCGCCCGCGAGCAGATGCCGAGCAGCCCCGTCACATTTGGAGGCTGTGCCTCGGACAAGCTCCACGGGACGAGCTGCCAGCAGATCTGCTCGAGCTGCAGGCTCACTTTGGTTCAGCAGGCTTGGCTCTTGCTTCTTTTCCCCTCTCTGTTTCCTTTTTTAAGAGTGCTCTTACATCAGAGCTGGGCTCTGTTGCCCATCTTCGGTGCTGGAGGGTGACATCTCCTCTGCTGCTGCTCAGCTGTTGGGCTCTGGATGGGAGCAGGGCATTCTCCATCTCAGATGGAACAGCAACATGAAATTTCATCACCTAGGTTTCAAGAAAAATAAACTCTGGCTGGACTTAAAACCTTGCGGTGAGGACTAATGGAGAGAGGCTTTTATGAGCATTGAGAATGTTTGTAACTAAGCAACCGACATCAGTAAGAAGAATAAATCAAAAGTTTCAGGGCTCTGCTTGCCTTCAAGGGTCAGGAGCTGTATTTTCCCTCTGTTAACAAGATTGCCTTCCTGCTGGAGGCAGGATACCGTGTTAGCTGGAGCTTGTTCTGGGMCACCGGGCTGGGAGCAGGAGTGGAAGGACAGAGGAGAATTTTGCCAAAGGCCACAGAGCAGCCAAACCTCCCAGCAGCTCACAGGAAAAGGTTCTTGGAACAGTAACATCTCACACACATAGATAATCRTTTCTAATTGCTCTTGTAGAATCCTCCTAACATCAGAGAGGGACTCTTTATCAGGAAGTGTAGTCACAGGGTGAGGAGTAATTGGCTCCGAGTGAAAGACAGGAATACAGAAGGAGTTTATCCCTGGGAGGGTGGGGAGGGTGCCCAAAGCTGTGGATGCCCCTGGATCCCTGGCAGTGCCCAGAGTGGGGGCCTGGAGCACCCTGGGACAGTGGGAGGTGTCCCTGCCCATGACAGGGTGACACTGGATGGGCTTTAAGATCCCTCCCAACCCAAACATTCCACAATTCTCTGATTCCAGGCTCTCTACAAGGCAGCAGCTACAGACCGAATCCATTTCAGAAATGGCAGAACTGGGTGACTTGGTGACTGCAGCAGTTTTTGTCTGAATTTTGGTGAATCTCTGTGGCTTTGTTCACTTTCTATATTTGCACGGTTCCTGTTGCTCGGGGCACCCATCCCGTTGATACAATTGCAGCACAGATCCAAGGCCTATTTTTTAACTATTAGATAATTGAGCTTTATTTTCTACAAAGATATTATGCAGTGCTCTTCACTGGTTTGCACCAGGAAACCTAGAAGCAAGGCATTTTACTTTGAAATGTATTTTATTTATAAAAAGAAAATTTCCCAGAAATGCCAGTGGGAATGGTAACAAATCAAATCCCAGGAATAGTTTCTCAATGGAAGGYTTTTTTTTTTTTTWAATACCATCTTATAACCTCAGGGTATTTTCCATCTCTGCTTCTTCCTCCTGCTTAGTCAGGAGCTGGCTGGAAATGATGCTCCAGTGCCTACCCTGCCCTGGCAGCCTCATGGATCATCAGGAGCCTTGTGAGTGTCCTTGTGCTGTGGGAAGATCCCCTAAAAGTGCTTTGGAGCCAAACTCAGAGCCCCTGAGCCTTTTCTGCATAATTGTACCACATCATCAATCCGGGCCTTAAACAGGATTATTCCCTGATCAGGGACCCCAGAGATCTCTTTGCTCACACAGACACTAAAGTTGGTGTTAATTATAAACCTGTGTATTAAGGGCAGAGCTCACAGTATTTCTGGAGCTGTGTTCCTGCAGCAGGTTGATGGTTTCAGTGAGAGGAATGAGGTGTAAAACAGGGTAACTCACAGGGTGTTGGGGTTCCTGTCCCTGTCCCAGAACCACTCACATGCCACGCTGGAATCCCACTTTRTGTGGCATTTCCTCCACTTTTCAGCCTGGAAATCTTCCTGCAGCATTGAGTATTTCAGTGGGGTTTAAAAACAGAGCTGAATTTCTGCATTGGAGTCTGATCTGTGTTCAGAACGTCCTTCTACAGACGACGTAAAACAAAAACTTTTCGGAGGCGCGAGGCATTTTCTCCATCATCCCTCCTGCCACAGCTGTGGCCTGGCTGGTGACTGCAGTTACTCAGCTGTGAAAAGCACTCAGGGATCTGGAAACAGGGGGTGCTTGTGTCCATTAACACCAGTGCTCACAGCAGCCCAGCTGGGTGACAAATCCATTTAATCCCAGTCCCACAGCTGGGCTCTGTACACATTGAAGGGCTCTTGGGATTTTGGGGATAACAGGAGCCAGCAGGACACTAAAGGGTTATTAATGATAGCACGCCTTCAGGAGGGATTTCATTTTTCTTATTAGGGAAACTATCACTTCTGGAAGTATTGCAGACACATTGTGGAAGCAGCACCAACTATTTTAAAAGTTCAAAAATGCATTGGCAGGTGTGAGGGAGATGTTCTGGAAAGAGAAGATACGGCCTGGCTTAAGAGAAACCCGATGTATTCAGAGAGATCCAAGCTTTTCTGTTTGATCATTTTTCTCTTCCCACCCACCTTGGATCAGCTCCCACCCCTCCACATGTAGGATCTGAACCATTCCAGCCAGTTCCAGAGTCATTCCCAGTTCTCAGTGCACTCAGAGCACAGCACAGCTCCCTGAGGYACTGATGGAGTTTGTGAAATGCTTCCACAAACACAGAGAAGGACAGACTGCTGGAAAACAAGCACTGTCCAGGAGCTGTGGTGAGGGTGAAGGAGGGCAAAGCTGTGGGGGAACTGGGACACCATGGTGGTGACAAGGACAGCTCCTGCCTCTCCTCCCTGCTGCCTCTGGATTGCCCTCTGGGAAAGGAAATGCACCCAGCTGCTTGTGAAACACATTGAGGACACTGTAGCCAGCTTAAAATTCATGTTTGAAATAATCGTTTAATTTTCTTACTCCATTTCTGGAGCTTTCTCCCCCTGTTGTTTGGTTCTATTTTGTTCAGTTGACTCCTCTCAGTTTTTTGTCCTGGGGAGTCCCAGGCAGRTTTCTCTCTCTGAATATGAGAATTTGTTCTTCAGTGCTTTCAGGGTGTTTATCTCCTTTTAGACCCTCTAAGTGCTCTTTTTCTGTTACTTTTTCCCCCACAGATCACAGCCTCTTGTCTTCAGCTTTATTTTTACATTCAATGAAACAGCCCTGTAATTAAATTTTCTTTAACAAWTCCCTGATCAGGGTAT
The DNA here is from genome assembly GCF_030028575.1 of Malurus melanocephalus. Taxonomy (NCBI): domain Eukaryota; kingdom Metazoa; phylum Chordata; class Aves; order Passeriformes; family Maluridae; genus Malurus; species Malurus melanocephalus. The sequence goes on along the minus strand of NW_026623413.1, from coordinate 1,194,079 downwards.
CTCACAACAAAAAGTACTTCAATATTAGTATTATTATTACTACTATTACTAATGCAAAGTAATAATAATAATAATATTGAAGTACTTGAATCCTTATCAAGTGTAATTCAGGGGGATTAATCAGTTCAGTTGAAAGAAAAGGTTTGCTCCATCATTTATGCTGAACTCATCTGCTCAGTGTCTTGCTCCTGTTTATTTTGAATTATTATTCTTTACTGATTTTTTAGATGTTGAGATGCCTTTGTTCTGGCCTGGAACATGCAGTACATGTAACTGCACGTGTGTTTTTGCATGAGCTGCTGTGTGTGTTAGCACAGTGCTAACAGTGAAATATGTTTGGGTTTGTACTTCCGTGGGCAAACAGCACCAAGATAAACACAGGGAAACAAGCTAAATACAGAGAAACAAGCTAAATACAAGGAAAGAAACTAAATATAGAGAAAACTGAATGAGAATATCACATTTTTGATGTCTGCGATGTCGAGCTTGACAAACCCGCTAAGCACCTCGCTAAGAAAAGCAAAGCAAGCCTCAAAAACCTCACAACTCGCCGAGATGTTCTCATTGAGAAAAAATTTTTGCATCTTCAACTTGAGCTACAAAAATGAGCAACTGTGAATCAGCCAGACATCCCCCATTTGTGGCTGAATGGAGCTCTGGAGCCGTTCCTGTATCTGCCTTTTGCAGCTCCTCSAGTTTGGTGTTAAAGATGGGCAGCCCCAGCTGAAGGCTGAGGAACATGGGGCAGATGTTGGCCASCTGGGCTCCCAAAGCTGGGACAGGTTCAGAGCAATGCTTTAGACATGGAACCATTGTCAAAACCAGGTCAGCTGGATATCAAAAATGTGTGTTTGCTGATATGCAGCTCCGGGCAGGCAGAGCACGGAGGGATGGGGCTCTGCTGTCGCTGTCAGTGCTGAGCTGATGGAGATGGCAACAGAAAGAGTCTTTCTGGAAATCAGAAACCAGTGTAGAGGTTAAAAGCAGCCATTGTTCTGTATTTAGGGCCTTTACAGACTGAATTGCACATCTCTGTCAGATCAGGAAGCGGAGGGTGTTCAGTGCTCACTGGGCAGCACAGGCTGGGAGCAGGGCTGGCAGTGCTGACAGCCACAAATCCGTGTGTGAGGAAATCAGAGACATGACCRAAACAAGGCCCAGGGTCAGGAAAAACATTCCAGAGCGGGCTGGGCAGGCCTGGCCTTGGTGCTTGGCTGTCCCTGTCCTGATCTGAAGCAGCAGCAGCAGAGAGTGTCCCCAGCACCTCGGTGTCCTGCCTGGAGCAGACAGGATGTGTCCTGTTCCCACAGCCCCAGCTGRGCACAGATCCCTCCTGCTGGCAGCTCTTTCTCAGGAGAGCACTGTCCTGCCCCATCCTGGTTTGGAGCCGAGGGATGGGAACGTCCCTGGTGGATCCAGAGCCACCAACAGCGCTCCCAGGCTCTCTCCAGCTCTTCCCTCRAAACAGGGACAGTGCCCCAAGGGACACAGCTCCCACGGGCAGCAGTGTCTGGGGACGTTCTGCAGCAGTGTTGGGGACATTCTGCAGCAATGAGGAATCACTTCAGCTGGAAAGAGGAGGACAGAGGTTTCGGGTTTGTTCGTTTGCATGTGGCCAGCCAGACGTGGCCAGCCAAACGTTCCTTTCTTCTCATCATCCTTCAGCTCCTGTTTGATCTGAGCTGTACTTTTCCCTGGAAGACTTCCAGCACTCTCAGTGCAGCTATTGAAGCTCCTTTTTTTCCTTCCTATTGAGGCCACATCCCTCAAATTTAAGCAAGACGCTGCAATGGTGACGTGRGACTGTGGTGTGTAAAGTCATTTCTGGAGAAACATGTTTGACTTCTTCAGATGTTCCTGATGTCTCAGAACTAGCACAGAACAAGCAACAGCAGCACAGACTCCMACAGTCACCTCCGAGTTTGACTTAATGCAACGTGGAAAATCAGCCCCATAAAGGGTTCAAGCTGTGCTTTGGTGCAGATGTCCAATAAATTGAGAACTTTTGGCGACCCTCGTTTCTAGACTGACATGTCAGACAGATGCACATGCCAGAAGCACTCTGGGAAGCAAAGACTGTGTTGGGAAGGATGCCAGGAGCCAAGATGCATTTGTAGRGCTTCAGAGCAGCAGCTCRGCCATCCCCAGGATGATGGAGAGAACCCCGGGGTGGCTGGCTGGGTAATGATGTTACTTTTAAAAAGGACAACAAAAAGGGCATTGCACCCTGCTCCTGCTTAGGAAGTAGGAGAGAAAAGGCTTCTTTCTCTAGAGGTGAACAGTCAATTCTTGCTGCAGCAACAGAAGCCTGACACTCGATAAGTAGCTGTGAGAAGATTCATAAAAAAACTAATTTATAATTTGCCAGAATATAATCCTATTTGATCAGTGTTATTCAGTTCCTCTTTCTTTTAAAATTCAGTGCACTTAACTGTTCTACGAGGGTTTATGAATGTTTAAAAATTGCTTTGTGGTCCCTAAAGTAATTTGACAAGTCTGACAGCTATTGATTAAAAACCTGAAATTATTCAGACTGTAAGATGACTTGAGGGATTAGATAGAAAGTTTTTTCAAATGTGAAAGGAAATAAGATGTTGGAAAGTAAATATGTTCTTGAATATTTTTGAAAAATCCATTACAACTGTGAAATTAAATTGAAATGAGATACTTCGTGTGGAGATGAAGGAACTAAATGTTGGCTTTACTGTTTAGGCATGGGGTAGAACTCCCCATCCCAGGCCCAGCAGATGATTCCCTGRAAGTTGTTGTTTCTGGCACAGATCCCACCCCAGGGTGCTGCAGGGAGGGATCAGCTCCTTCCATGGCACTGCCCATATGGGGCTGTTGGGAACAGGGCTCTCTCTGTCCAGTGATCCCAAATGTGGGACAGTGGCATGGAAGGAGCCCCAGAGGGAATGGGCACAGCAGGAACTGGGAGCAGCTGGGCTGGGCAYCTGTGCCAAACACACCCAGCTCTGCAGAGAACCCCTCAGAGGGAACAAGGAAAAACCCAATTCTCTGGGTGTGTTGTGGGAGATGCTCCTTCCCCAAATGGGGGGAGTGGCACAGAGCCCCTGTGCTCCCAGTCCATCCCAGGAATGGGCACTGGGGCAGGGGACACGAGGCTGCTCATGCATGGGATGAAGATCATTCACATGTGGGCTGCTGGGAATGCTGGTTCTGCCAAGGGGTGCTCCACAAACTCCTGATTCTGCTTTTGATGGTGTTATCACTGCTGGTGTTTAATCAGGTGATGGATGGCTGTTGGTATTGGTGGAATTCCTGAGTGATTCTACCCACGCAGAAAATCAAGTGTTTGTTATGGAGATAATCAAGTGGCTTTTATGGCCATGCAGTTCCCTGGATGTGCAGATACTCAGTGAGTAGATTTTGGGCCTCCTTGGCCCGGCACCTCGGGGCACCACACAGCCCCTGCTCATCTCCAGTAATTCCCAGTTTCACTGGGATCAAAGCCTTGCTGAGGGGACTCTGCAAGGTATGAGTAGATCTGGTACCAGGTGTCACAGGCTGGACACCGTTTTTTAAACCTTGTGATATATATGGCCCTCGGTTATATTTCAGTGACAATATTAAACTTTAAAAAGATGAGTGGAAGGAAAGGAGACCTTCAAATTTAGTTACTGCCAGGAAATAATACTCGGCACCACATAGTTGTCATTCTGCAGCAGACAGGGATTATCCATAAACCCTGTACCTCCAAAGTGAAGGAGAGTAATAAAGCCGACCCCAGGCGCACTTTGAACTTGGCTACCTCTGATTAATTAAGTTTTTCCTTCCTTGAGCCTGATTTAGTACTTATGCTCAGAATGAAGGATTTAAGTTAAGAAACTGTTGAGAAATTGAAGGACAGCTCTCATCCCTTCTTTCCCATCTCATCCCCTTCCCTATCACATGCACACACATGTGGGTAGCAGAGGGCTTGCTGTGTCTGCTGAAAATCAGGCTCTGAGGGCATTCCTGTCCCAGAATTCTCMTCATTCCTCCTGCAGTTCCACCACTTTCTCTGTGGATTTTTATTCCTGCCAAGTTTGAAATGTCAGCAGGGCATGGCAAACATCAGCTAATTCTGGCCGCAGGTCTCAGGGCAGTGGAAGGTGTAACAGTGATCCTGCATTTGTATGGAAAGCAGGAAAGTGTGCAGCTCTGGAGTATCCTCCTTTCATTCATTTAGTGACAGAGCTTCCTGGGACATTGAAAATATCAATCAGGGGCAAAGCTGAGGCTCAGCACAGCCATACATCCCACAGTCAGAGAGCTGTCTGCTTCCCACAGAGGGAATGAAGGAGAGACCTTGGTGGGTTCTGAGCTCCCCAGATTTCACAAGAGCCCCAAAACCTCACAGCCCTCCTTGGTTAATAGGTCTAATGATCATAAATGGGCTCATTAACATGCTGGTGTTTTCTACCTTGTGTTGGATAAAACAGAGACCTGTGCATGGTCAGTGAAAACCCCAGATTTAAGATGCTGGGTGGCATCGAGGTGACTTGCAGCAGATGGAYGTTTGTGGCCTGGTGACAACTCTGGGACTTGTGACTGACATTGCTGGGCTGTGGCACTCAGTGTGGAACAGGGTGGAGCAGAAATCGCTGTGGAGAAGGACAGGGACTGGCTTTGAACAGTCTGTCAYGGGATGGTTCATGGTGAGAAATGCAAATGTGAGGCAGAATGGCCCCATTTCGTGTTTGCTGCTCTGGTATTTGGTGATCACATCGAATTGTTGTGGTTTAGAAGTTTTTTAGAACATAGCTGGGAATCTGTGTGCTGCTACCAATGAACTGGATGGTCCCATGTCCTGAGAATCTGTCAGCTTTGCTTTCCCATGGAATTGCTGTGGCTGGTGCTGTGTCCCAATAAACATTCCAGGATTGAGAGGGGCGATGGGTACCTGGGTAGTCAGATCTGAAACACCCAAAACTATTCTGCTTATCCCTAATTAGACATCCTTAACCCACCTTTTTTGGAGGAGAAACAATTGTTTGGAGTAATGAGAGAGTCTGTTTTGATGGAAGGATGTACAATAATCTGCCCCGAATCTGCTCTGCTGCATTGTACCAAACTCACTTATTTCTCTATATTTGTTCATAGTCAAAGCATAAATAATTTAGCATTTTGTCTCTCCCTRTGAATGTGAGAAGCATGCTTGCTGRTTCCAGATCAGATGGAGCAGTGATGTTTATTACTCTGATGCTGGGGAATGATTGTTGCATATTTAATATCACCATAAATAAAGCTCCTGTAGCTGAGTTCCCACTCACAAGATCGGCATGTGGCTCTCTCCAAACTCTCTGATCTGCAGCCCTTGGAGCTCTGGGATGGGAGCAGAGGCTTTTCTTGCCCACAGTGACACAGGGCACAAGTGACAATTGTGTTTGCAGCATGCCCAGCCTGCCTGGCATCACCAGCCCACAGCAGTGCCAGCCCCACCTGCTCCAAAGTCATCGATCTCACCCACAAATACTCAGAGACTTGCACCATGTGACAAAGCAAATACCAGRAGTAAAACAAACCTCATTAAAATAAAGTGGCTGGATGATAAGGCGAATGGTTTACATACCTTTAACAGCAGTATTTCTTTTCTTCATTTTATCTCACTAATGCCTTTAAAAACTGCTTGAAAGTATTTTGTAGTAATTACTAAAGGAGCTGGASTTTTTAGCAGTCTTGTAATGGGGAAGCTGAACATCTCTGGTTTTAGTGGCTTTATGTCATAGTGTGGGGAAAACAGCAGGCAGTGGTGAGGATCTGGGTCTATGCCTATTATTCCTATTTATAATTAAAATCCCTTCAAAGCATGGCACGGGCATGACAGCAGCCTGCAGTCCTGGGCTGGGTGTTCTGCCACCCATAATAATCTTGCAGGACTTTGCTCCAACACCTTGCTGAGCTCCAGCTGGTCACCCAGCACATTTTCTATTTTCTCCTCTGAAATTCCCTCCATGGAGCGAAATTCTTGTACATTTTACCTAAGACACTTGCCAGAATAAAGGGAGCGAGGCGCTGCTTGGCAATCGTGAAAAGCAAGGGAGAAAGAGCGAGCTTTGTCCACGAGCCATTTGCAAGCCAAGGCTGTCCCACTGGGTCACATTCCTGTTCTCTCTGCCTTGGCTTGGATTGCCTCTTTTTAATGGAGTCCAGTGTTCCCAGTGTTTCCAAACTTGTTTTAGTGTTTGCAGCAAGCTGGGATGGTCTCCGAGAAACAGTTTGTGAGATGTGGAAGGGACATTTCCMTTTTGAGGGAAGGAACATCCCTATGCTGGAAGCAGAGACCCTGCAGAGCCTTTCAGCCCTCTGAGAGCCAAGGGATGGGTTTGGCTCCCTTGGATGAGGGCCAGTGTCACCAGGTGGATTAGGAGGTGACTGTCCCCATTGTCCCCACATGTTTGGATTTGTCCCGCGGAGCCATCCCAGCGCTCCCAGCCGGAGCCAAACCCACCCAGTGCTCCAGGAGCAGCCTCCTCTCCTCTCCTCCCGGGGCACACACAGGGCAGCAACACCAAGCCTTCCACTTCAATCCTTCCCCTCGCTACCTGCTGATGTGCTCACAGCCCAAACACAGCATCACTGCGTGACAGAGCCGTGCAGAGGCAGAAAATCTCCTGTCCGACCCCAGGAGCGGCTCCGCTGGAGCCGACAGTCCTGGACACTGYTACACAGATGGGATCAGAACTGCTCCAAGCCCCTGCCTTTGCTGGCACACAGCCATKCTGCTTGTTCAGTATTCTAAAAGCAGAGTTAATAACTATTTTTGTCTCTATTCTCATTTCTCACGTACATATAAAGGCTCGGTTGATGCTTAGCTTGACAAGCCAGGCTGCAGTTTGGATGCCAAAAATCTCCAAACTGTCATGGAGGGAGACAAGGATAAAGGAAAAAAACAACTTAGATAAAAGGGCTGTGGACTCAGAAATGCTGCATGTGGCACACTTCCCAATCCTCAGAGAGACTTATTAATTCACATTGTGGAAGTGTTTATGGTGCACAACTCAAGTGGCTTCCTGGCTCCACTTGGGATCTCACTGCATTTAGGGAGAAGTTGCTTTCACACTTCTGTAGGCAAAAGAATTAAAAAGTTGTTTAGTTTCTTAAAGTGTGTGAGGTAATAAAGTGTTTAAGGGATGGAATAGAGGAAGCCACATGTTAAAGGCAGGCCAGGACTGGATTCAGGAATTGCACATCTTTCTTGCCTTCTTGGATTTAACATTCAGTCCTTGCAGCTCCCTGAACTAAAACTGATTTTTGCCAAGGGACTGGACTAACACTGCCCACCCAGCCAGCACCCCCTGATCCTCTCTGCCTGCCTAATGCCCACCCATCCATAACCCCCTACTCTCCTCTCTGCCCACCCATCCATCCCCCATACTCCCCTCTCTGCCCATCCATCCATCACCCCATACTCCCCTCTCTGCCCACCCATCCATCCCCTCTCTGCCCACCCATCCATCCCCCATACTCCCCTCTCTGCCCATCCATCCATCACCCCATACTCCCCTCTCTGCCCACCCATCCATCCCCTCTCTGCCCACCCATCCATCCCCCATACTCCCCTCTCTGCCCATCCATCCATCACCCCATACTCCCCTCTCTGCCCACCCATCCATCCCCTCTCTGCCCACCCATCCATCCCCCMTACTCCCCTCTCTGCCCATCCATCCATCACCCCATACTCCCCTCTCTGTCTCTCTGGCTCCAGCACTGCCCACGGTCCCTGGAGCTCTGGTCTGGCCCCACCACGGTGCTGTGCATCACTTCCAGCCACGGTGTAAATCCAGGGCAGCCTCAGCAGCTCGAGAGCAGATTGCAGTTTTGTTTATGAGAACATACGCTGGCCCCGCGTATTCCCAGGGATTTGACCTAAGCTTAGCATCTGTCAGGGTAAGAAAAAGTGGTTTAATGCAGTGGCATAGCAGCAGTTCAGCGGATGGGCAGCGGGGCAGAGGGGATTGTCAGCTTTTCCTACTTGGATGACTGTTTTATATTCTTTCAGAGGAAGGAAAATTATTTGTGGAAGTTGGTGTTTGGAGAAATTAAATAWAAGAACAAAATCTGAACCAGATCCAAACATTTTGCATTTTCTCAGAAGAAAGTAAAACGAGAATTTTTGGGGTCTGCTCTGCAGATTTRACCCTGCAGAGTTGGGAACTGCAAAGCAAAGCCAGTGGTGGTGAGTGGAAAAGGCAGAGCCAGGACTGTGGGTGAGGAGTGAACCCCGTCTGGATCTGCAGATAAAAAAGGTGTCTGTGCAACTCTGTTTATTTTAACTCAATCCACTTTACATCAACTCAGGCTCTTTGGGTATCTGAGCAGTTTTAACTCTTCCTGTGATCTGAACAGGCTAATGGCCTAAAATGTAGGTTTAGACATTAAGAAAGGAGTAAAATTGCAGGTGAGACAGGCACAGGTCTACCTCAGGGAGTTAACTGAGGCCAGGCTGGGTTGTGGGGAGCTCTGTGGTGACCCTGAACACCTGTCACAAAGGAAGATCCTTTCAGGTTCTGCCTACAAAAATTCTGCACAACAGTGAGTGTAAAATACAGTCATTTTTGCAATGATGATGAGCTGGGTTTAATTTGGTTAATAACTGAGGCAAGTTAATCCTGTTCAGGCAAGGATCAAACCAGTTTCAGTGCATCTGTGTCAGTGCTTTGCATCTGTCTAACTAGATTGATTTAAAATAGCTCGGTTACAAAAGGAAATTGCTTCTGCTGTACAGCTCCTGAGCTGGGGCTCACACCTGGCCCTGCTCCTGCGTCCCTTCCCTTCCACAGGGTGAGGCTTTAGSTYGAGCTGCCCTCTGCCTCCCTTGTTYAGAAGATGAGGGTGGAGATATCCATGTGGGAAATCATTCAGGAGTCTCCACATGCCCTCTAGAAKCTGGTAAAAAGTGTTTCTGGTCAGGATGATTTACTGGGTCTGGCCTGTCCTGCATTTACAGGAATGGCTCTGCAGCTCCTTTTCCTTTTGCTGGCAGCTGGGCTTGGTCCCTGTCCCAGGATTTGTGCAGAGGTTTGGGCTGAGCWGGAGCTCAGGGCAGGGCTCAGGTGGAGCTCCCCGGGTGAATTCTCAGCAGCAGAGCTGACACGCTGCTCATTGTCTTTTTTTAATTAATACATCACTCAGCCAGGCTGAGTCTGTTCTTCTGAGGCTGATTTGGATCTGCAGCTTGTTGCCACCATGGCTGGYTTTGTCCTGCAGATAGCAGCAGGCCCAGAGTGCACAAATTCACATTCACACACACATTCTGAGCCCAGCACACTCCTGAGCGCTGTCCCTCCTTTCCYTGGAGAGAGCCACCCTGTCTACCTGCTGAAATCCAAGCCATGGCTCTCATTTCCAGTGGAATGGCCCGTGTTTCCATCTTGGGGAAGCCACATCCCAGCTGGCTCCTAAAACATCCCCACAGCTTTCACAGACTCCCTGATGCCCCAGCTCTTGTCTGCCACGGGGAAACTGAGGCACACAAAGGCAGGGTGACCATACCAACCCTGTGTAAAAAAAGACAAAGCCTGTTTTTTTGACTCTGCACTTACTCCAGGTATCACTGTGATGTTCTGCCAGCTCTTGCTATACGGAGATTTATATGAAATCGTTTCTATTCCATTGAAGCAATTTTCAGAGATTAATTTTTGAGGGTATTAGCATTGATTCCTGAGCACACGTGCCTCCTCCTCCCGCCAGTGGTCCATATCCAGGGAAAGCTGARCAGGAGGAAAGCTCACTTGCCCTAATTTATTGAAAAAATTAATTTTAGCTTTAAAATGGGGTTTTCATTTATGAACCCCTCTCAATCTGTTCTTCACTCCTGAGTCTTCACCCTGACCTTTCCCTTATCTGAAATCCTCTGGGCTGTACACTGTGTTCATTAGAGAAACTTCCAGGAGGGAGCAGCAGGTGTGGGCTGTGGATAAGGACTGCACGCACGCTTGGCTCCCTGCTTATCCAGGTACCCCTGGCAGCTCCTGGCTGTAATTTAATTTAGGGCAATGCCAGGATTTGGACATTTTTTTTAAGAGTTTTTCACAGTTTGTAAGTTTTAATAACAATTTTTACATCAGCTCTGGAAGKAGCAGCCCTTGGCATTGCATGGAGAATGCAGTAATGATACTTGCACTTTGAAAAATGAGCTGGAGAAGTGATGCAGTGCACCCTGGTATTGCCAAGTTTAATCCCTGGTGATGGAGTCTGGAATGGTGAGAGCCAGGATGGTCCAACAGGGTCCCTGGAGCTGACCTGGGTTTGATTCAGAGCTGCACCTCAYACTGCTCCAGGAGAAACAAATGGGTCATTCTCGGAAAACGCCAGAGAAAAATCACCAACTTCCTCAGTGTGAAGCTCTCATTCCATCTGAAGAGAAGGTTCCCATGAGAAGGATGTGCTTTATATCCATCCCTAGAAGACAATAAAAGCTCTCTGTCTAAAAGGCARATAGCAATTGGAAGAGATTAGCTTTATATCCTGGTGCCAGCTATGGCTATAAAAACAAACAAACTTTAAAATGCTTTGAGCTTTTCTTCTTCTTTTTTCTTTAAGGGGAAGTTCAGCAAAGGCAAAAGAATATTTTCCCAACTTTATTCTGATTAGAAATTTTGCATTCTTTGGATATTGCTTTTTAAGAAMATCATTTTGTTGGACATCATTCAGCTCTTCCCTATTAAGCTGAAGCCATTATATACAGGCCAGTATTGTTAGAYAGAAGGACAAATCACAGGAAAATGTCGTTTAGATGCTAAAACATCTATTTGTGTTTGTCAGATTCAAAGTCATTCACCACTGGTACCCCTCTGTAGTTTAGATTTGAAATTCAAAACTTGACTCCTGCAAATGCCTTGGCTCAAATTGTGGTTGAATGTTAAGTGGTGTCTCTGAAGCGAGACTAATCGCACGGAATGATATTGGATGTTTGCAGGAATGGGACCTCACAAAAAGGTTTAGAAAAATCTGCTGCTAATAACAATGTTCTGTTTTAAATAAAACCTGCAGAAAAGATGAGTGGCATCTCAGTAAAGACAGGTTTCCTGTGGATTGGGATTACATTCCTAGAGGAAAGCCTAATGCTTATCCAGGAGAGCAGAAAAGTGAAGCTAATTATAAGCAGAAAGAGAAATTGGCCAGTCAGATGGAGTGTCTGGGCGCTGTGAAAGGTGGCTGGAGACACAGGGAAATACTCTTTCAGTGTAAATATTATTGAAACAGTGCCCCATTTTTCAGGGGTGCTCRAGTCAGCTCTGCCCCATCCCTACAGCTCAGCTCTGGGGGTCAGTGCAGCAGGTGAGGAACAGGAACAGTCAGTCAGGCCATGGATTGTAATGCAGATTGTGCTGGAATTGTTCAAACTTCATAAAACAAGTGCTTTTATGACATCAAGGGCTATTTGATTTTAACTAAATTTGGACTAGATCTGGATAATCACAGTCCCTTCCACTGCTAATTCCTCGAGGTTATTAGGAAATTGTTTGTTTCCCAGTATAGACAGTGGGGTCATAAAGCTTCACAGTCAATAAAAAGTGAGAGATATCTGGGTTTAATAGCTGCAAAAGGTAAACATGGCASGAGTGTGGAAAGGTTGCTGCCTGGAGGGCTGAAGGCAAAGCTGTCACCATCCTCCTCTGCCCAGCCAAGGAAACAGAGTCAGCCAGGCCTGGCTGGGACCAGAGGAGAAAACGTGACCCAAGAAAAGAAAACTATAAATAATACCAGTAATAACTGGGAATGGAAAACTTCCTGTAATAACCCATGGAAAGAAACACTTTAGCAGCCCCTCTGGCTGTGGCTTTCCTTTCACAAATGCCATTTCTTGAGCAGGGTGGGTGGTGCTGGGATCCTGACAGGAATGGGAGGTGTAAATGTGGAGAAGGGGTGTGGTGGAGGTCACTGCAGTGCCTGGGGACAGTGCCAGCCCTGCAGGGGCACTGACAGCTCTGACTGTGCCATGCACCTCTGGATCACCTGCTGAACAACTGTCTGCAGGGGAACAGCACCTTGTGCACATGAATAGTGGGGTACGAGCTCGCTGGAAGGAGGCTGGATAAACCCTGCCTTGGACAAAACGAGCTGAGACTTCCACATACAGGATCTTCTTGGTGGCAGTAAATGCTCCCTGSAGCAGTATTTGAACACTGAGTCAGTGGAATGTGGCTCCTTCATGCCTGGCACTCCCTGGGGACGGGGACAGAGCAGTCCCCAAGGTCCGGGTCTCTGCAGAGTTTTAGTTTCTTTCTGTATCCCATGAGCCACCCGGGTGTTTAGTCCAGAGGCTGTGGAGAGGAAGAGGATAAGGAATGGCCTGTGCATTCCAGACCTGTATCCCAACAAGTCTGTGTGTTTTAGACACCAGCCCGAGCCCAGTGATCGATGGGGCAGGGCACAGTGACACTCCCCAGGTTACTTTGGGAAAACACAGCTGTCATTTGCGTGTGGAGAATCGATGTGCGGCACCACAGTCCCACAGGCTCCAAGGTCAAACGTTACTTCATCCCCTGATGCCTGGCTCACATCCCAGTCCTGCACAGAACAACCATCTGGAATTTCAGGTTTGGGACAGGGGGAGTTCAACTGGGCAGTTCCCAGCAGACAGAGCTCTCTCGCTGGGCTTTGCTGTGATGAGGAAGCTGTGGTGGATCTATGCTGGGTTCTCATGTCAGCTGGACACAGCTCCCAAGGGAGGCAGCTTCCTGCAGGAACACAGGCCACAGCACGTGCTTGGTGGGTTCTGGACCYCTTCCAGAGCGTCCTAATAAAGTGAATGTGAAACAGAGACCGTTCCAGTGCTGGGCTGYAGAGAGAACCTGAATTCTCCCCTCCCACTGCCTTGGGTCTGCTCTGCTCTCCACCCACTGCAGGTGTGAAGGCTCGTTCCAAAGTTCAGGTTCTGTGTTTTCGTGCCTTGCCAGGAAGATAAAAGGGTTAGTAAAACTGTAACTTGACCTTAGCATTTCGCAGCAGCCGCGGAGATAAGGTGCAGAAGGAAATACGGAGAGCAAAACACGGATGGCTGTGGGGAAGGGGACCCCACAAGGCAAGARCTCCGTGCTGAGGACCCACGTGCAGGACTCGGGAGCCGCTCTGGGAATGGCTCTGGATTGCTGACCAGGATTGCAGCCTGGCGTGCACCGTATTTTTGCTCCACCACACAAAGGACCCCTGTGCTGCTGCTGCTGCTGCAGATTTGAGAAGGAAAAGGTTGACTGAAGCTGCCTGTTATTATTTTTGGCTACTCCAGCAATGTATCAAAAACCTGACACTGGGTTGATGCTGGTGCCCTACTTTATAGAAGCCCTGAAAAGCAGATCAAGGACAGCGAGCTTGTCTCTCTGCATGGCATCTGCCAGAAAAGGGTGAGAAAACTTCAAACCGCTGGTGGGGGGAATGGGGGAGGAAAAAACGAGGCAAAATGTGCTAAATCCAGAGTGCTGTTTGCAGACTTCAAGGGAAAGGGGATCTGCATGTCCTCCACTGGGGAGGGAAGGTGGGACAGGCAGAGACTGGGGCATTTTGCTGCCAGCGTGGCTGGTGAGCCATTGTCCCCAGAGTGCGGTGGGGAYCGGTTTGCTCTGGAAGGAAGAGGGGACCCACTGGCCTTAGGTGACTGCGCTCCTTGTTATCCAAGCCCAGCAATAACGCTGCTTCACGTTTTCTGGATSCTTTGGCAGTGAGAGGGTCATGGCCGCCTCTCTGGCGGAGGAGGAGAGGCATGTAGGTGAGGCTGTGCAGAGAGTTAGTGTTGGAACTGGGCAGAGAACCTGCGAATTTTGACTCAATTTTGACATTTGACAGTGCCGTGCACAGTGGCGCTGGCTGGAGGGATGGTCCGTCTGGGAATCCGGCGTGTGTGTCCCTGCGGGAGGCAAGACTTGTGCCTGCTGTCTCGGGCAGGACCTGCCTATCTTCCACTCTAAGATCAGCTTCCTTCTCCGGTGCTCTGAGGGAACCCCGATGTTTACCTCTGTCGGTGTTCGCCCCTCCAAGCTGACCAGCGTTTGCAGCCCGGGTGCCGGCTATCTCCGCTGATCCGGAGCTGCCTCGCACGAGCTGGAGGATTTATGCTTTGCTGCAGACATGGACAGTAGCCTTTTGAAAAGTGGAAGAGGAAGCAGCCATCAGTAAGAGGCAGGGGACAATGCTATGTGGTGGTTTTTCATCTACTAGATAGTCGTACTTTGTTCTTGATGAGTAATGGAGGCATTTGAATACGCCAGGATGACAGCAGCAGTCTGGCTCTGGGAACGTGTCGGCGTGGGCTGGGTGAGGATGGTGGCAGTCGGGACAGTGGGACCATGCCGCGCAGCCTTGCCGTCTCCTCTCCTCCGCCGCTCACCTGCCGCCTSGGGCCCCGCGTTCCGTGAGGCCGGCCGGGCCTGAGCCCCGCGCCCCGGAGCCCGGCCGGGAGCCCCCGGTGAGCTCCGCGCCGATGCGGGCGCGCTCCGTGCGGGGTGCGGACCATGGCTCACGCAGGGGCCGCCGGCTGCTGCTGCAGGCGCTACTCCCTGCTGTGGATCGCGCTGCTGCAAAGGTCAGTGACTCGGCTCTCCGAAACGGGAAAGGAATGCGGTGCGCGGCCGAGGGCAGGGACGAGCGGGCGGTGCCGTCCCTCCCCTCCCGGTGCCGAGCCGAGAAACGCGGCGGGGACAGCAGTGCCCGGAGCAGCCGCCGCACGACACGGGCTCCCGGAGAGCCGCGCTTTCCTCCGGTTTATCACAACAGAATGAGGGCGGCGGGCGGCACGGGCGGGATGAGGCGAGAGGTGAGCGGCTCGGGGAGCGCGGCGCTCGGGGCGCTGCCGGGCGGCGGCGGCGGAAGGGCGAGG
>NW_026623413.1:1096554-1178937 GCF_030028575.1 Malurus melanocephalus | reverse complement strand
GGGTGAGTGCGGGGCCGTGCCCGGGCTGCGCGATCCTGCGCGGGCAGCGCCAACTCCGCGCCCCGGCCGGTCCCGCACTGCGAGCGGAGCCGGGGCTGGAGCCGGGGCCGGGCGGGACCGGGCCGGGACCGGGGGTGGCGGGCGCGCAGCGGGGCCGGGGCGCGGAGGCCGCCGCTGGAGGGACCGGCGCTGACAGCCGCTCCCGGCCCGCGGGTGTGCGGCCGCGCTCCGTCCCTCCTTCCGTCCCCCGTTCCGTCCCTCGTTCCGTGCGTTCGCGGTTTGTTTTCATCCTTGGCGGCGTTTCATCATCCGTGGCCGGGCTCGGCAGCCGCGCTGTGGAGATGGGCCTTGCGGCTCCATTTCCGTGTGGTTGGTCCAGGAGGACACATCCCGCCTCTCCTTTGCTGTCTTGTCCAGATTCCGCCTCCAGTCTGATGTTACGCAAAATTTAGGTGATAAAAATCAAAGCCTTTATCCCACCCTGCTCCCCCCGTGGAAGGTGGTGGTTCTGGGGTGCAGCTGGGAGCMCGCCAGGAGTTCTCCCGTGGGTGCTGGCAGGGAGCAGGGGGCTCTGGCTCGGTCCCTGCATCCCGGTTTTTCTCCTGCCTGCCATGGACGTGCCCCAGGTGATTTTTGAGGCCCTGTGGTCCCTGCTYGCTCCAGAGGCCAGTGCTGTGGGAAGATTTGTTCTCAGGGCTGTGCTGTGGCTCGGGCTCCAAATTGGAGTGGTGGATCTGTCAGTGCTGTTTGTATCAGATGKCCCCAGATCTGGCACTATTTAGGCTGGTTTAGGCTGATGTGATAAAAGGTATTTTTTTAATGCGTTGACTTCTGTTTAAAGTGACATGTTGATGCCATTCTGCTTATGGGAAAGAGGCTCCTTAAAARCRTTTTGATGATTGAAATTCAGATATATTTCTGATTCCCTTTTGCATCCTGATGCCCTTTCCTTGCTTTTGCAGTTCCTCTTCTGTTGCACATCCCAAATGCCATTGGTGTCCTTGCTGGTTGTCCTGTGCTGKACTTGCAGGCTGCCCCTGACAAATTTTGCAGTGGCACATTGTTAAACAAATACCCACACTCAGGTGAAAGTCACAGGTTAAAATCATCCTTCAGGTTTGCTCTGACAAAAACAACATTTGGAATCTGGTGTGAGTTGACAGAGTCCTTTCGAATGTAATTAATCCTGCTGCCAGCTGAAACTGAGAACAGTCTGAAAACAAGGGCAGGCATTAATAAGTTTAATTACATGTCCTTTGTGTTGCTTAGGGAAGGTGTTGCGTTAGTGAGGGCAGCCTGTAACGCCRGGTTCCCATCATGAGCGTGCTGAGCAGTGTTTCCCAGGCAGAGAGCAGCAGCTTGACTTCAGGGAACAGCAGGAGAAAGTTCAGGGCAGCAGAACATGGAGAAGGGTGTGCTGCTGCATGCTGAGGCTTCATCCCCGCATCCTCTCCTATGGGAAAAAAAAAAACATTCTTCATCTTGTGGAAGTTTCTCGTGTGCTGTTGGTGGTGGTTGTTCCCATAACATCGCTTTCATATTTATTTGTTACAGTGAAGCAGGATGAGGCACGGGGGAGGAAGGGATGAGAACTCCCAGCAGTGGTGGCGAGGTCAGCGGGAAGTCGCGGGGGRGTCACACAGGAGGACAGTGGGCAGCACATGAGAGAGAGTTGGGCTCTGCTCTGGGCTCTGCTCTGGGCTTTGCAGAGCTCAGTTCCAGAGTGAACCACAGCAGTGAGGCTCAGGAGGGACAGTGGCACAGGGCAGAGCTGGCAGAGGGCGGTGGGTGATTTACTCCCATCTGCGACTGCTAAAATCCTTCACCCATCTGATGTTGCAAATCAATTTACTGGAGTTGTGCACTTTGTTCTCAGTCATAACAAACCCCTAATCCCCGGGCTGGAGACAGATTTAGATTCTGTCTATGCTGCATGTGGATCTGCTGGGCTGTTCTGCTGCACTTGGGCACGGAGGATCTCCTGCAGTGGTGAGTGCTGGGGAGGGGATCAGGGCTGCCCTAAAGAACCTGCTCCCAGCTGGGCACAGAAAAGGGCTGTCAGCCTCAAAAAGCTGTGTGCAGGGARTCTTTCCTGGCCAGGAGAGCTGTCACAGAGTCAGACCTGTAATTTGGGAGATCAAATCCCTCTGACACTGGGGAAGCATACACACTGCCAGCTCTGCAGCTACTGTCAATGGGACTGCTTCCTTCAGAATTCCCCAAGCTGCTTATGCACCCAGAGCAGGAGGAGATTTAAGAAAGGCTCTTCATTTTTTTTCCCCCGTGTTTCAGTGTGATGTTTTGTGTTTGCTCCATCCCTGTGCAGCCACCCACCAGGTTCCCTGTTTGTTTCTGTCTCTCAGAAATAATCAGGAACGTTTTCATCATAAAACCACAGGAGCAGCAGCTGGGTGGTTTCAGGCAGGTGAGGCTCTGAAATGAGGCCTGACAGAGTTGCCTCTTTGCAATGCTATCTGCTGCCTCTGTTGCCCAAAACTCATCCCTGGAGTTTGGGCAGGGAGAGGATGGATCATCCCTCTGCTTGTTTTTCCAAGTCTTCCCTGCAGTCCACGTGGTCCTGGTTGAATTTGGTGATACCCAAGTGGCTGTGGAGGGCACAGGCAGAGGGGATCTRTCCCTTCACATGGTAATGTTTTATGACTTTTATTATTTAGCACAACAATCCTCTCTCATTGCTCTCGGGCAGCAGAGCTCTTTCTTTAATAACCAGAGACTGGCTGCTGCTCCGCAGGACTTGCCAGGTCAGTGCCGGTAGCAGTAATGTTATTTCTCTTTAGAACTAATGTGGTCTTTTATGAGATTTTTTTTTTCCTCCCCCCTTCATTTCAACTGAACTTTAGGCAAGTAGAAAGGGATTTTAAAAAGGCCCTTGGCAAAAAGAACTGAATGTGCTGTTTGGAAAGAGGGTTCCTGCTGTGAGATGGCTCTGGGCAGCTGGCCGTTCCCAGCGWATTAAAACAAAGGTGTGGGATTGGAATTAGATCAGCTGACGTAAAGCAGGACAGGATCTGGAATACGCAGCGAGTTATTGGAGCAGGAGATCGGATGGCCTCCCCGGCAGCAGGGAGATGAATGTGAGCAGAGTACCTCTGTCATCTTGGAAGTGTGTGTTCGTGGTCAGCAAGTGGTGTTTCAGGTGTGTTTGGGTGCTGGGGTGGGGATGGCTCCTGGAGGGACACTCGGGTGTCACTGTCACTGTGGCTGCTGCTCTGGGGCTCAGGAAAGCAGCCCGTGGCCTTTCCCTGGCTCTTGGTACAAAGGGAGGTCTGTGGGAGCAGCGACAGGGACTGGCAAGTGTTTTTCATGACACGGGCTCCTGCCACAGATGCCATGGCACCGAGGGACACGAGTGCTCTCTGCCCTGGAACGGGGATTCAAATGAAAGAACCGTGTGCCCTTTGAGGGCTGGGGGAGTGGAACAGAGATGGACAGAGCCCTGGGAGGGGGCTCTGCGTGTCCTGCCCTGCCAGGGCTGCCTCTGACCGAGAGATCCTTCATCCCTGCTGCTGAGATTTCCAACGGCTCTAATTAATGACATCTCCACGCTTAGCTCTTGATACACAGACAGATGCTGGGTTTTTAGGGCTGGTTTGAGACCTGCAGCATTCCCCCTGCACAGAGCAGCATCTGGTGAGAAATGTGTCTGCTGCTGACCTGGGTCAGATGGGAGTGGGCACTCAGGAGTGAGAGATGTCATGGGAGCAGGTCCTGCTGAGGCAARGACCTGACAAATAACCTCCCTAAAAAGAGTCCCATTAGTTTTAGGATTCCCAGAGGCRTTTGGCAGAGCACGGAGGGATATAAATACACATTTGCTGAATCTGGTTAGAGCATAGTATGTCCTGAGAAATTGCCCCTTGGTAATCCTTCCTATTGCACATCTGCACTCCCACCCATGGCCATCCAGCTGCAGTAGTTTTAAATGAAAAATAGACTTGGTTAATTTTTACAAAATTTCTTAGGCCAGCATGAAGCAATGCAGCTCAGTGGCGTACTGATTGTGGGTTTATTTTATCAGTATTTATATTTGTCTACACAAGAATGCAAGTCTCAGCTTGGTTCTTYACCTTTTATAATTTCATCTGTAAAATATGGAAATAAGATTTAGCATAAATGCCTTGATTCTGGGCTGGGTGAGCCATCTGTATTGTCAGTTCTTGAGCCGATGGATATTAGTTCTGCACTCAGCATCCAGAGGTAACTTGATCTGTCTGCCTGTATTACAGTTAATTTACAATATCATTCAGAGGAAAAGCATAGGGACCCTTTTCTGTGAAAATAGTGGAAAATTGCCACAAAGTACTGGGAAATGACTGCACTGGGTTCCTAAAGATCAATTTATTCGCCACAGAGATGTGGGGTGAGTGGGCAGTAGAGAGAATGGCTAATGGCACCGAGAGCCTTTGCTGGGAACACGGAGCCTCCGATCCAGCACGGGATTGTGCCAACCCCAGCAGGGCTTTCACCCCTCAGTGACACTGCTGGTGGCTGTTCTGCAGATATTTGACAGGTGTCACCATGGCTGCTCCTGGCTGGCACCCGGTAGGTGCAGGGAAGTGTCCCAGAGCAGCATGGCCCTGGTGGGGAGGGGTGGCCCTGGCACTCAGAGCTATCCATGCAGCAGCCCTGGGCAGTTCCGTTAGCACCTGGGGCTTCAGCATGGCCTGAATCTCAATGGCAAATCTAGAGGAGCACCTGTTTATCTGCTGCTGCTGGTTATCTGAGAATCTCCTCGGGCTGTTTTCTGGACCCAGCCTGCCGTGTGATTCACTGGAAGCGATGAATTTTGTATGCACTGTTGACATTTCTCTCTGTTTTGTCAGCTTTATTCTGGAGAACAACAAAACTCAACGCACACATCAGAGCAAGCTGGGAGTATAGTGGGAGCATTGTTGTTTGGCTCATGAAAGACSATGCTGAGAATATCACAAACTCCCCTTCTTGCTGTCCTTCCGTGCCTTTGGAGAAGGCGTCACGCTCYCTTTGTAGGCAGGGACACTTGGTTTCTTTGGGAGCCCCCAAAGTGTTTTCCAGAGGTTTTAAAGGTCAGAGTTACCGTGGCCAGAGCTCTGGCATAGGAAGATCGGACATGGTGCAGGCTACAGACAAGGCAGCTGCTCCCTTTGCTCCCAAGTTAGTTCTTCCTTTGCCACTTTATGGGTTTGCTGTGTTCTCCCTGTGAGTATCTTTATTCCCCCCACCCTTTAGCTCTCTGGTTTTGCTTTAAGAGTTACAGCACCATTGATCGTATTGGCTGTCTCAAAAATGGTGCTCTGCTCGCTGGCTGTGGGCTCCCYGCTGCTAAATGCTGCCAGTGGGACTCCAGAGCATTTAGATCAATCGATAGGGCTATCACAGCCTGATTTTCCACACTGTCCCCATCCCAGGGATGTGTGTGATGATCAGAGAGAGCACGTGAGCCCAAGGGCTGTTGGTGACAGAGTGGGGATCCAGACTGGATGTTGTGAGGTTCTGGCTCCAGCAGAGCTCAGCATCAGCAGAACTGGTGGTGCTGATGAGACAGCAGAGGCTGCAGGGGCCAGCTGGCCTTTGGTGCACCCACTCAGGAACACTCCACATTAGGGGAGTCTCATTTAGGAACACTCTACACCTGAGGAGTCCCATTTAGGAACACCCTACACCTGAGGAGTCCCATTTAGCAACACTCTACACCTGGGCAGTCTTGTTCAGGAACACTCTACACCTGGGCAATCTCATTTAGGAACACTCTACACCTGGGCAGTCTTGTTCAGGAACACTCTACACCTGGGCAGTTTTATTTAGGAACACTCTACACCTGGGCACTCTCATTTAGGAACACTCTACACCTGGGCACTCTCATTTAGGAACACTCTACACCTGGGCACTCTCATTTAGGAACGCTCTACACCTGGGAAGTCTTGTTTAGGAACACTCTACACCTGGGAAATCTCCCTCAGCAGGTGTGGGGTCCATTTAGAATTTGATTCAGTTGTTCAGAGACCCACAGTCTGCAAATCTATAAATAATCGACTCCTGACCACGCTGGAGTTGGGAAAAAGTGTTTTACTGCTCATATGGGCTATGGAACCTTTAGAGTAGAAATACAAATGGGCCAGTGTAGCAGGCCCTGTTCTTCAGGGCCCTCAGTTATTTCATGTGCAATCATTCCCAGGAATGTAGTCCAGTTGTTGCTAGCAGATGTTGCTAACAAATTTCTCTGGGAAGGAAAGCATCCACTGACGCCGCTCTGTTTTTCCTGCAGATCCCATCTAATGCCGAGGCTGAAAGAATCGCGCTCCCACGAGTCCTTGCTCAGTCCCAGTAGTGCTGTTGAGGCTCTGGATCTCAGCATGGAGGAAGAAGTGGTCATCAAACCAGTCCACAGCAGCATCCTGGGACAAGACTTCTGCTTTGAGGTAAGGAGCCATCGGGCCGTGCCGTGGGGCTGCAGAGCCAGGTGTGTGCTGGCATCTGGGCTCTGCCTGCTACCAAACACTGCTGCTCTCAATTGCTGCACAGAGACCATTTCATAGGCASAAAATTGCTCCCATCTTTCCAAGGAGGATCATATCCACACAATCAGAGCAGTGAGCTCCTTGTCAGCGTTGTCGCAGCGGAGCTGCTGGCACAGGTGCTGCACTGCTTAGGGCTGTGTATCAGCAGAGCATAAATTTGTTTATGCTCACACACTTTATGTTCATACAGATATTGGGAAGTGCTAATCCCTACCCAGTGTTTCCAAAGACATTTACATGTGGTTGCAGAGCCTGCCTGCTGCTGTCAGTGGGAGTGTAGAGGACTTTGTCTAAAAACTGAAGCTTCCCTTGTTTGGGGAAATAGAAAAATCTGTGAGTATTTCAGATGACTTTGACATCTGTTATGGCATGTGGTAAGGTCTGTGCTAGCAGGAGGGAGCAGGACACGTACAGCCCAGGCTGGAGCTGGATAATTCAATGCAGGATGTCTTGGGAATCATTTGTCCTGAATTGTGAATGGCAAAGTGTTATTGCTTATGGCAGTGCTGGGTACAGAGCTGGGAAATAGTTTTCTTTCAGTAATAAGGTGGTCGATATTTGTGTTTCTGTGAAGAGAAGGTAACACCTGTTAGTGCCTGGACATAGAGCAGCAGATAAATGATGKATCCATGGTTGGATTGTGCTGCAGGCTGTCCTTGGATGGGCAGTGCTGGGTGAGAACATGTCAGTGTTCAAGAGCAGTCAGACTGGAAAGATGAAGACATTTTTCATTACTAAAATTAGCACACTTGGAAATAAATGAGTTAAAAGATCCATTTCTTAAAATGTAGCAGGTAACATGAAAACAGTCTTAAAAATATTAGCCCCAAACATAAGCTCCATCATGGGCTGAGGTATGAATTTTGCAGTGCTGTTCATTCTTTGTGGAATTGAGCAAGTGCAATGGGTCAGGAGGGGAACAGTTTTGTAAATTATATGTCCCCTGTTACATTCCACT
The DNA here is from genome assembly GCF_030028575.1 of Malurus melanocephalus. NCBI lineage: Eukaryota > Metazoa > Chordata > Aves > Passeriformes > Maluridae > Malurus > Malurus melanocephalus. The sequence goes on along the minus strand of NW_026623413.1, from coordinate 1,171,461 downwards.
CAAGAAAGATAAAATGAAGCTAGATGGAAAATAGATTGACATCTATAATATAAGAGTTGTTTAAATTCTGTTTAGCCCACAAGAGGAGAGGAAGGGATATGAACAGAGCTTGTAAAAAGTTGAGTGAGAGGGAAGTTACTCAAGTCATGTATGTGGAAGGAGGAGGAAAATTTTGGTGTTAAGTGAGTTGGATAAAGAGGAGTCACACCATAAAAAAATAATGTGTTAATTGCTGTTCTGCAAACCCTGCAGAGCAGAGGAAAAATGCCAAAAAACAACAGGGACATTGATTTTTGTCACTGGTAGCTGCTCACCAGCCAGCTCCAGCAGGAGGGACTGGGGTGAGAGCTAAAATGGCACACTGTGTCAGTACCTTGGTCTGTGTCTCTGAGAGCCTCTCCAAGCTGGGACTGAGGTCAGCTCTGGAACGGGCCTGCAGATCTCCTGGGCTCCAGGCAGTGACTGCAGCCCACAGCACCCAGATACCACTGATGGACACAGAGCAGCTCTGGAAAAGCAGCTCTGACCAAGAGATGCCAAGTGAGGAGGCCCTGCAGGGTCATGGGGACCAGGGGAACCGAGGTGTTTTCTGTGCAGAGCATTGGGAAGGTGCTGCAGTTGGTGCTGGTGTGGATCTGCTCCAGGAGATCTGTTGGGAACAGGCAGGCTGGCAGCCTCCAGCTGAGATGGAAGTGCTGCTGGGCAGTGCCAGTGCCAGCCTTGCCCAATCCTTCAGCACCTTGTCCCTGCAGTGGGTGGCTTGGGAGCTGTTGCCATCCCCAGCTGGCCCGTGGCCTCAGAGCTCACCTGAACCAGCTCCTCCTGCCAGAACAGCCCCGTGGCCGGGGAACTGCCAGGAAGATCTGACACGGCTGCAGATGGAGGAGAGCGGCTTCGCACAGGAACTGGCAGCACACCCAGATGGAGACAAAAGAGAGAGGTGCCAAAGCCATCTGCAGTGGAAAACAACCAAGTGGCTCGTTGGGAGGCAGCTGGTGGATGAAGGTGCAGGGAATTGTTGCTCCCTTTTCTCTCCACCACCCTGCATTCAGACGTGCTCAGCCCCTGTGCTCAGCTCTGCTCCCCTCAGCTCTGCCAGCGAGCACAGTCAGCACCAGGGCAGGGCTTTTCCACCGGCTGCGTTTGGCTTTTTCTGCTTACTTAGTTTTGTGAAACTTGCTTTTTTTCTCACTTGCTGAGTACTTGGCAGTCAGTATTTACTTGTTTCCGTCATTGATTTTTTTTTTTTTTTTTTTTTAAATTACTCAGCATCATCTTCTTTCTCCTTGTAAGACTCCTCAGTCAGCAAATCATCCTGTGCCACTGCACATGCTGCCTGTGCTAAATATACCCTGGGCATCATCCAGTGCCAGAGCCTCGGGGTCCAGGCTCCCAGAGCCTGTTCCTGGCCCTGCTTTTTGGGGATCCTGGGCCAGGCAGGGCCTTTCAGGGTGAGATACTTTTTAGGGCTTGGCCTTGTCCTGTTCCACAGCCCAGGACACTCCTGGGGGAAAGACAAACTGTGGTTGCTCCAGTACAGCTGAGCCTGTTGCCTCATCCTGGCCTTGCCTCAGCAAAGGAGAATTTAGTGGAGCTAAATTTAGCAGCACTAAATTTGATCCAGCTGTGCAAATGTTGGCCATGGTTTGTATGGCCCTTGGGATGCCTGGAGGGGCTGCRGGGCCGGGGGTGCAGCTGAGCCCTTGGAGAATTCTGGGGACTTTGGGTGCAGCACCTGCAGTAGCTCAGTCACCATCCCCTGTTACTCCGTGAACGTCCCTTCAAGTGAAGCCACCCTGTTCCTTAAGACTTTTTCAAAAAAAACAAGATTTTATCTGACTGAAGAGATCACCCATCCAAGCACTGGGGATAACGAATAGGAATAGGTAACATTTCAGAAATTAATGAGTTTTATTAATTGAGTTTCTCTTGTACATTAACAGTATTCCAGTATATTCAAAACCTTGATGAGACCAGAATACTGTCTTTATAAAGATAATTGATATCATTAATGCCATAAGATATTTAAGTCAGAACTCAAAGCTGGGATGTAATTGCAGATCTGGGGAACATGACATTTTTGGTCACACAATGGTAGATGTGACCTTCAGCTCCCATCAGACCAAGACACACTTCATATCTGACACATGATTTGCCCCTTCTCTGACTTCAGTATGACAGTTACAGGGTTTTAGGTTTTGAAAGATTAATTGATTTATAATTGGTTTCAAATTGAATAATGAATTTGGCCGTGATTATTCATGTGTTTACTAAAGTGTGGCAAAAAAATACATTTGATAACCCACCTAACAGGTAGCTGGTGTAAAACTAACATTGACTGAGCAAACCCAGCAGCAGCACAGAGGAGATGAAGCAGGGGGAGGTTTTCAAGGGAGATTTTCAAGAAGCTGGAAATACTCTGGAGCATKAAAGGATGCAGGGATGGAGTCTGTTCTTGGAATTACAGGAGAGCTAGTGCTCAGAAGGATGTATTTTACAGGCAGAGTATAAAAGGTTGCAAGGATAGGGAGAGTCTGTCTGAAGGAGAAAGCCTCTGGAATATGAAGGGCTGGGAGATTCTTTGCATTTTTATGTAAAGACAGAAMAGGCTTCTTCTCATTCTGTCCTGGTCTGTGTTCAAAGGATGGGATGTGTTCAACTTATCACCGACGTTTGCTAATGACAAATCTTAGCGAGTGCCAGCTCTGCTGTAAGAACAGGTTGGGCTTCTGGGAGATACATGAAATTAAAGGAGATTGTGTCTCCCAGAAGCTGATAACTGAGTGCACAGTGTGTAAACACAAACACTGGGAGACGATAAAGCACTCACAAATAACTCTGCAGGTTGAGACTGGCGGAAATGAAGCTCAGAGGGGAGTTATTTAAAATACCAGCCAGGTCCATGTGGCCTCCCAGCAGAGCTGTACATGGAGAAAATTGCTGGACAGAAGCAAATGGAAAGGGCAGGGAGCTGGAGCCACATTCCTGGTGTGGAGGAGATGGCAGCTTGGGGAATATCTGGGAGGAGAAGGTGCAGGGAGCTGTTGGCTTTGATGCCAAGTTAGTTTGGCATGGGGACACAGGAGGAAAATGGGATGCCTGTCATTCTGGGCTGCCAGGCAGTGACGCTTCCATGGACTCCCAGCAGGGTTGAGTTTCCTTGGGATAGCAGGGCTGTGAACTCCCAGTGGCCAGRGAAAGTCACACAAATAGTGCAGAAAATCCCTTGGGAAGATCCTGGAAGYGTAAGAGRTGAGAGGAGGGCTCAGCAGCACTTCCCAGCCATGTCCAGGTTGGGGATCCCCCTGTTCTCCCCAGCTGGGGATGGGTGCTGGGRGCTCYRRGTGYCCYTGGCTGGGCCRTGAGCTGGGAYGAGYTCAGGGTTAGGGTTAGGTTTAGGGTTAGGATTAGGATTAGGCACASAGCCMGGAGYGGRGTGTACACACCTGTCCCCRTGTCCCTCACTGCACGKGCTCCAGAAGCAGCAGGACACAAARGGGGAAGGTGGGAAGCCTTCCTGRGCCTGATGTTCTGCAGGAARCAGGGAATGGGTTGTTACTGTCACAGGCTTTGGGCTGAGCCTGGAGGAATGCCAAGTAACYACTTGSAGTTYCAATTTATCTTTAGTTCATCTAAGGATTTGCACTCTCTCAGTTGTGGAACTTGGTGGTTTAAAGCATCACATGCATGGGCCCATTATCTAGTGTTTTCTGGTGTGGAAGAGGAGAAGTAATTGGTATTTGCTTCTATGATTATTTCTGTGACATACAGAGTTGTCCTGTTTTTCCACCAGCCTTAGGGGCTGTTGCTTCATGCTTGGGTAAAGCTGTTTACTTAAAAAAAAAATCCAGCATCTTCCCTAAGTCCCCCTATCCCCCAAACCACACTCGGCAGTGTGCTGGTCAAGACATAATCCTGTTCCTTTCCCTGTAGGTGACGACTTCATCAGGAAGTAAGTGCTTCTCGTGTCGTTCGGCAGCAGAGCGAGATAAATGGATGGAGAACCTGCGGCGTGCCGTGCACCCCAACAAGGTAGTGGCTGTGAGRAATTGCCTCTGTTCTAGTTCAGTTCCTCGTTATTACATTTTATAGCCCAGTGCATGGGAGCAGCAGGGGATGTATTGTCATTGGAGTGAGGAAGTGGAACTCCGGGTCAGCCCTTTTCCATATTGCTTTCTTCCACAATTATATTTACAGACAAGCACCAATTATTCCTTCCCCTCTTTTCTCAGCACATGCTGCTTCAGCTCTTGCTAAGAATTGATCAAACCTGAAGAATCTTCAGTGTTGCTGTTACTGATGGTACTTGCCACTTCTGTAGGACTTTCACCTCCCAAAAGCCRTGGGACAGATGTCAGGTCACTGCCAGCAAAGTCACAAGACTGAATAGTCTGAAGGGTTCACGTGTCAGCTGCTGACACAGAATCTGCTTTAGGGATGGAGGAGCTCAGATGTCCTTTTTCCAGAGGCGACAGTGGAATGTCGGATTTCTCTTCTCCAGCCAGTTGAGGTGCAAAGTCATCTCCTGGGATTTACAGGAACAAATCCTTCTCTTCACTAGAACGCAGGGACACCCAATATGCATTTTTATGGCCCACTAAGTACATCCTAAAATAAAATGTACAGCTGCTTCTCCTTCTCTGTGCTGAAGTTGGCTGCAAAGGTTGTCAGGGTTAATGCAGGGTTCCACAGCTGATGAGCTCAACCAAGTCTTTTTCTGCTGGTCAGAGAAGACACAAATGATGGGATCCTGTGAACTCCTCCTGGCTGTGCACACATATTCAGTCCAGGCCTGGTGGGCTCTAAAGGGGCCCTCAGTCTCAGATTTTGTTGTTCCCAGCACAGCACAAAAAGTCAGGACGAATGATTTCCTTCAATGTCAGAGCATGGGCCGTGGAGGGGAGAGAGCTTCTGCTTCTGGCAGCGTGTTCCTCTGTGCACTTCAGTGGCTCTGGTGCTTTCCAAGGGCTCTTCCTGGTAATCCTGACCTAAGCTGTGTTAGGTTTGTGTGGTCACACTTAGCATGAGAGCCCCTGGAATGTGAATTGGGGCTGGGCATGTTGCTGTGGCTTCAAGGTGCAGTGTTGAGTGGAAATGCATTTGGAATTGTTTCCATCATCTCAAAGCCTGCAGTAACTCATGGCTGGTTTTCCATCTTTGTTTGAGTTCATAGACAATAAACTCTCAGTATCTGACTTGATATTTCTGTCAGGAATTCAGTGTTCTTGTGTAGTTCCTGTTTGCACTTCCTGAACCTACAGTACCCCATTGTGAACTTCCAGCAGCAAAGCTCCTGCTCCTGGGCTGAGCAGAGTGAGCTGTGGCTGCTGTTTCAGTCAGGGGGTTTCTAAACAAAAYAATTTCTCAGAAYCCCAGCAGCAGTTCAGCTGCCAGTWCTTTATCCTTGGAGTCACTCCTGCAGCAAATACCCCTGGATGTTCTTCCAGGATGAGGTCAGCATCATGAGGGAGCTCTGAAAGATCCACAATATTCCTGGCTCTGTTATTGTTTAAAAGATATCCAAGGCAGATTTCTGTCTCTGAATTGTCACAATTCTCCTGTGGGATTCTCTCTCCTGTGATTCCTCTCAGTGTTTAACTTGGGTTCTCTGGACTCCTGCCCTAAAATACGGTGACATTTTACAAACAGTTTTTTCCCTGCCAGAGGTGGTGGCATTCCCACGTGGATGAGGTGATCCCTGGGTGTGTGTTCAGATCCCTTTATGTTTCTGTGTTACAGTAAATATAATGAACTCTGCAATAAAGCAGCTCTCCTGGAAAAGGAGGAGGCTGTGAGAGACCTGTAMCAGCTTCTGCTTTGCAGAAACCATTCAGGACCARTGAGGTGCTTTTGGARGCCTCTTGGCAGGGAATGGGAAATKGTACATTGATGATTTGGAGGGGTTTTATCTCCCTTGTTCCTTATATTAATTGGCACCAACAGACATGGGGAGCACGATGATATTTAGGAAAATTAACATAAGTAGTGTTATTATGCAAATTCTTGAGAGCCAGTATTTTCTTAAAATAAAGTGTAATTAAGCCTCCGCTCATTAAGCACATCCGAAATAATTAATTCATATCTCCAGTTTTGTTGTGCTTGGCTTTGTGGGGATTTTTTATTGACCTTTTATTCTTTGCATCTTTTTTCAGGACAACAGCAGAAGGGTAGAGAATATGTTAAAGTTATGGATTATTGAAGCCAAGGAYCTGCCAGCTAAGAAAAAGTACTTGTGTGAATTATGCCTGGATGATGTTCTTTATGCACGAACTACCTGTAAATTGAAAACTGATAATGTCTTTTGGGGGGAGCACTTTGAATTTAATAACCTCCCATCGCTCAAAAACATTACTGTGCACTTATACAAAGAGACTGACAAGAAGAAGAAGAAGGACAAGACCAACTTCATTGGGCAGGTGAACATCCCCGTGAGCTCGGTGACGGGCCGGCAGTTTGTGGAGAAATGGTACCCRGTGGTGAGCCCCAACCCTGGCAAGGGCAAATCCCCAGGACCCATGATCCGCATCAAATCCCGCTACCAGAGCATGAGCATCCTTCCCATGGAGATGTACAAGGAGTTTGCTGAGTACATCACCAACAATTACATGGTGCTGTGCTCGGTGCTGGAGCCCTCGCTGAGCGTGAAGAACAAGGAGGAGATGGCGTCRGCGCTGGTGCACATCCTGCAGAGCACGGGCAAGGCCAAGGTAGGACCCTCTGCCACCCCTGCTGTCCCACAGGCACTGTCAGGAACACACTCTGCTGTTGGGTTGGGGAAACTCTGCCTCAGTTGGGCTTCAGGCCATCCTTCGTATGCTCTGTTCTTCTTTTAATTGCAAACAAGTTGGTAGYACACACGGCACGAGTTGCTTAATTAGCAGAGAGGTTGGTGGGACCACAAGGCACCAACTGAGTCACTTTTCTCCTTCTGGAGGCTSGGGGGCCAGGCTCTTTCTGTGTAAACAGGCACAGTTGTGAAAGTAAGCAAGAAGGCAGATTTCCAGGATGGAATGTAAGCAGTGCTGGCCTGAGCTGGGCAGCCCATGTGTGCTGGGTGTTCCTGGGGAACCCGGCAGGTTCCGTGCTCTGCTCCCTCTGCGCTGAGCRCCCTGCACGGTGAGAGCAAGCAGACTCTCCAGAATTCAGAGCAAAGTGCCTGCAGGCAGGCGTGTCTCTGGATTAGGTCTTGGTCTTCACAGTCTGTGCTGCTGCTTCTGGAAGGGCCCAGGAGTGCTCTCATGGCATTGCTCCTTGGGGGTTGATGCCACTGATTTGCACATGGTGGAAATTCAGCCTTTGTGGACCTTCCTGGTTGGGAATGCCCCACCAGGGCTGGGGAAGGAGCAGACCAGGAGGAGGCAGAGAGTGGGATCACTCCTGGTTGTGATCCGTGAGGGAGTGGGCAGGGTGGGCAGAGCTGGTGTGCCCTTCCTTGCTGAAGGGCACGGAGTGACCCCCATTGCAGAGCATCCTCTGTCCCTGATGGTCTGGCACAGCCAGGGTGGGCAGTGCCCATGTTGGGGCTGCAGGAGTTAAAGCATGGCTGGTTTTCTCTGTTACCATCTCCCTGAACTCTGCTGGGRAGAAGGGAAGGGCAASATGTCCAAAGCTTTTGCWGGGCTGAGGAGACACGAGCTCCTCACCTGAGGGGGAATCACAAGGCTCTGCTTCCTCAGCWGCTGCTGCTGCTGCCGGGCCCGTGGCCGGGCTCGTGGATTAGGTTTAGTTACCATCTGTCGGACAGAGAAGTGGCTTGGCCTCCTGATCTAGTTCAGGGCAGGCAAAGCTCGCTGAGAGGATTGGGAGCCGGGGGCCTGATGCTGCAGCAGCAGAGAAAATAGCTCCAATAAAGCCCTCCTTATCCCRGTGCCAGGGAAGGACCCTGGGCCTGGCTGGAGGAACGCTGGGTTCCACAAGGAGATGTGCWCCGTGTCTCTCCTCCCTCCTTGTGCCAGGGCTCCAGAGCTGTCAGCACGTGGTTCCTGGGCACCAGCAGCCCTAATGCCAGGGCTTTGTGGGGGTAACGTTGCCATGAAGGACCCTGTCCGTGGCTTACACAGTGCTGGTGCAAAAGGCTTCAAGTGTGATCCCATTTGTAATCACCAGGGATCATGTGTGGGCATGGCTGAGAGCGATTGTCGCTGCTCCAGCCTTTTTCCTGTGCCTCTCAGTACTGGAGAGGCTCCAGAGAGAGYAAGTGTGTTTCCAGACATGTGTCTGCATCAGTGCTTGAGATCCCAGAGGCTCTACACAGGGGACACGGMAAACAGTAAACAGRCTTGATGACTTTTCCCCTAAAATGGAGCTTCTGCTTTCCCTGCCTGTCATCTGCCATCAGCATTAGTGCAGGGATTGGGGAGCTGTCAGAGCAGCTGGAGCATGGGAACCAGGTGCTGCATCCTGGGCTGGACAGGCAAGGAAAGGGAGAAGCAGCAGGAATGGAAAAAGTCATGAATGAGAGAGGAAAGCACCCCTCAGCCCTGCCTGGGGGACACATCCGTGCCCCTCAGGAGAGCTCCCCGTGGCTGTCCCAGCACCCTGACCCTGAGTGTGGGGACAGCAGGGCATGGACCCTCCTTCTGCAGGCCCTCCCKGGTTAGAGGTGGGTTCCTCATCCTTGTGCATCAGCAGGAGCCTTCCCGTGAACCTTTCAGAGCCCCCCTGCCCTGCAGGCGTGGCCATCGCAGCCACTGATTGATTTTGYCTCTAAATCTGGTTTTGTGGCTCTTGGCTGCTGTAGCTGAGCTGGAGCAGTAATTAYGGTTGGACTGCAGGACAAGTGTCCAGTAGATTATCTTCGGAGACTTGTTAGCAGCTAATTGCTGTTGTGCTGTTTTGGGCCCTGTTTTCCTGCAGCGATTTGCTGTAAATACCGAGTAATCCCTTAATGAGGCCGGGATCGAGTCCGTGTGTCTGCCCAGAGCTGCGGGACAGGAGAGACACCACAGGAGAGGGGTGACRGTGCCACGTGCCAGACACAGCCAGGTCCCTGCCACCAGTGTCCCTGTGCAGCCCCACAGACATCCCAGAYGGAGCTGTCCCCTGGCAGCCAGCKGTGGTTACCTGGAGCTGCTGGAACMCAGAGTCCAGCCTGGCTGCAGGTGGAAGGAGTTGAGAGCCATAGCTGAATGGTTTTCCTAAATCTCTGCTTCTTCCTGGGTTGCGTAGCTGTGTAACAATGGAATGAAAGGTGGAAAGCAGAATGAGAGCAGAGAGTCCCCTCTGGAGTCAAAGTCCMTGCTTCCCTTGATCTCTGTGTGGGAAAGGGAAGAACTTCATCCCTGCAGCGCTGGGTTGGTGTGCACGGGGCACGCCTGGAAAGCCCTGAGCAGCTGCCAAGGCAGTGGGTGGAGAGGAGGGGAAAAGGTTTTGATAAGGTTCTGAGTGCAGGCAGGGAGGGAGGGAGCTGCCCCAGCCTGCTGGAAAATCTGACAGACATCCAGTGCTCCATCAGCTCTCGGCACACATGGGTGTTCCCTGGCTCTTTTTATGGCAGGAAAGGCTGACAGAGGTGAACCAGAGGTGTGGGCTCTCAGTTCAGCCCTGCACTTRTTACCTGCTTGCACCTTGCACTGAGTGCAGTGGTGGGGTGTTCCCTGTAAGGATGTGGAGATGCCTGACTATTTTCATGTGTTTTGCAACCCACAGACGAAAGACCCAAAGCCATAAAGCAGTCCTGCTGCCAGGGTTGGTGTTACCAGGACTGCTCAGTCCTGCCTTTCCGGGCTTGGTGTGGCCCTGTGATGTGGTTGTGGATAGGTGGCTGCATCCTTCCCGATGACCTTTTGATGCTTCCAGAATATTTCCCGTGCTTAGAGTTGTTTCAAGGCTGTCTTRGAGCTCCTGGAGCTCAGTTCATGACTATAAATATATGAAAAACCTCTTTTGTCCAGAGAGCCGGTAGATCAAACCCAGCATTAGACAAAGCTSTAACTAACTGGCTGCTCTCTGGAAATAAATATTTATGGTGTTGGGAATGGAGTGAGGAATAAACATTTGTCCCTGTTTGTTTGTGCTGCAGGGATGTGCCTCAGCTGAGCAGATGGAGCTGCTCCCCCCGTGTGGAGCTGCAGGAACCCCACGTTCCAGGTGCTGGGTCAGGGCTCTGGGACTGCAGACTCCAYACAGGGATTTTGAAAAGTGGCTGCTTGGCTCAGGCAGTGGTCACTCAGTGTGTACTCACTGAGTATTGTATCCCTCAGCTTTTCTMATTTCCCTGAGCAAGGTGATGGACACAGATTCCTGTGAGTTAACCCTCTCATTGCCCCTTCACCACCTTTTCCCAGGGAGAATTAGAAAAGGCCAAAAGTGCCAAGGATGAGTTCCAGGCTTCAAAAGATGGGACATCACTGTATTTYCTGGCAGAGAAGTGTCTGGAGCAGATCCTCAGAGGAACTGTGTGATGGAAGGGTTGAGGATTTGGGGCTGGGGTCCTTGGTTTCACTCTGCCTGTCCAGGGCCTGGTTGTTGCCCCTCTGCCACTCTCCTTTCCCTACTCCACATTTCTCTCCCCTGTGGGTGTGTCCCAACCCTCCTCCACCTGAAACCCACAGCCCCACCAACCACTGGTATTGTTCACCTTTGCATAAAGCCCAGCTGGACTCTGATCTCGTCTTTGAAATAAGCAATAATCTTATTACCTTTATCAATTCAATCCTCTTAAGGTTAAGTCAATCCTATTAATCAGGCTTGTGATTTGGAGAACCTTATTATTTCAAAGTCAATCTGCCCATCAGTCAGTTACGATATGGGAACGATCAGCTCCATCCTGGAGGGTGCATGACGGGCATGGGGAATGTGGGGCTGTGGCTCTCAGCTCCCTGGCACACCCCGTGCCCCAGCTCTGGGCACATCCTGGAGAGGCTGGGCTGGGAGCACCATCCTGCAGAATCCTTCCTGGGTTTGGATGTGTCCTGCAAGACTGGTGTTGCTTTTGGCTCCTTTGGAAGCGCTCCTGCTCCCACCACAGCCCCTCCAGGGCTGCCTTGGTCCTTCTGCCTGCCAGCTCAGGAGCTGGAGGGCTGGCACTGCCCATGACCCACCCCTGGCACAGGGACTGGCACTTGGAACCCCYCAGCACTGGGGCTGCCAGCTCCTGCCTGCATTTCTGGAGCACCAGAGGAGCTGCCTTGGAATAGCACAGGCTGCTTTATGTGCAAAGTACTGGAGAYCAGTGCAGCCTTATGCTGTCATGCTCTGAATTTATTTATTTATGAATGGCTCTTCTTTATCAGCATATGTGCAGCGGCTGGGGYTGCACAGGTTCAGATCTGACCAGTCTGAAGCAAAAAGCCTTAAAATAAACATGGGAAGAAGCCTGAAGAWGACTGCCACAGCCCTTAATTTTGACTGTAGACCTCTTCCTTCCCCTCTCAACTCCGATGTAATGAAATAAAGCATCTTATTTTCTTCCATTGCCAGGGGCCCTAACTGAAAACAACCCCCTGCTGATCTCTGCTGCTCAGAAACAGGGAGTTTTATTGGCTTTAGTTATTGCATTTTATTCAGGACCTTGTATGTGGGTGAGTGAGGCCCCCGGAGGGATTCCACAAGTATTTGCATTCCGTTTGTGTCTTCAGATTGCTGGCTGCTGCAGTACTTAAGGCACAGATGGCAAAGTGTGATCCAGAGCCGATGTGGCTTTTCTGTGTGCAGGGAAGGGGAGGAGTGATGGGCTGGCCATGGGCTGGACACCAATCCAGGATGTCCTGGGAGCCTTTCCTATGGCACCCAGAGCACTCACTGCAGCAGAACTCACCCAAGGACATTGSCTGGGGGAATTGTGACCCTGAGACATCCCAGGGCAGGGAGAATGCTGTCCTGTGGATGCTGTGGGGTGTCCTGGCTCTCCCATCTTTCCCTTCCCAGATTGTGCCATGTTATTCCCAGGCTGTGCCATAATGGAGCTTTCTGGGACTTGTGCAGATTTCCTTTCCACTTTGGAGACGAGGGATACTTCTCCCAGCTGTTGAGCTGCAGATGCTCCAYAGGGAATAACAAATGCAGCAGAGATTTCCAGGGGATCTTTTCTGGCTTTGTGTTGAGTCCTGCTRTGGAATTTTGCCTATTTTTAAATTCTRGTGAATTCTGTGGATCAGTTCAAASCATCCAAATTCACATTTTCTCTGGCTTTCACTTGGCCCTGGGTTTCCAGGACTCAGCACCCATTCCTGAGCTGACAAGAGAAAGGAAAGCAAACATTTGGCTGAGRAACACTGTAAAACTCGGTGTTCCTGAGATAATTAGTATGTTGGGAAAGTGACAGGAAAGAGAATCAAGCAAAGCCAAGGTCAGTGGCTGCTAATTAAGAATCAGCACCTTGTGTCAGCCTGAGTGGTGGCTTGGAATTGAAACATACCCTGGGAGAGCCCCGGGAAAATAAAGGTGATAGAGTTACCCAGATAGCAGCTAACGGGATTTGAGCAGGGTTTAAAGTTTCATTCCAGCTTGGCTGATAAAAAGGGCAAAATGAGAGAAAATAGCAGAGGGAGGCGCGTGCTTTGCTTCCAGGAGGGATTTTTGCCTCTGCAGCTGCCGGAGTGTTGCAGACGTAGCAGGATCTGAGGAAGAGCATCTTCTGGCTAAAAAAATAATGGAAGTGACTGGTTTTTCTTAGCCCAGAGCTCCTCCTCTGGCTTTTTGGAGGGTCTTGGGGGAAGGTCAGGGCAGTGTTTTGGTCCCAGTCACAGGAAGGTGGGAAGGGGAGCAGTGGATCCCCTGGCACCCCTCCTCCTGTGCTCTCACACAGGGTTGTACCTGCCTGCTCCAGATTTGCCTTTGCCTGGGACAGCAGCACAGTGATGGAGGGGCTGTRGATTAAATTACTTGGGTCTCTCGGGTTCAGGGAAAGCTGTTGGTTGAACCTTGATTAAACTTTCAATGCAGAGAAGTCCACATGAAAAATGAAACGCAGCAAGTTGCCTCTGGTGCAAAGCAACTGGCAGGGAGAGGGATCTGATGTCAGTGCCAGTGTGGGCTGGAGCAGGCTGGACCATGGCAGCTCTGGGAGCTCTTGGGGGCATCAGGGACAGGACCTGGGGCACTGTGCCAGCCTGGGCTGCTCCTGCTGCCCCTGCCAGGAACAGACTGGGACCCTCAGGGGAAATGAAGAATTTCTTACTAGAAGGTTGTTACTGAGCAGGTTATTTTGTTTTAATGGAAAGGAGCTTAAAGAGGTGCCCTTGGCTGGGAATGCCTGTGTCAACTGCATGGGAGGCAATCAGAGGGTTAATGTGGATGATCTGCGGAGTGCCAGTGGGCTCTTTTGTCCTCCACTGTCACTCAGGTGAGTGGTGAGAGCACCTGGCATCGAGGAGCTGGGCAGAGCTGCTGTGTCCATGAGCAGTGCAGAGAACATGTATCAGCATTAGCAGCAGCCTGGCATTGCTCCTGCATCAGCCCAGGCTCAGCATCAGCCCAGGCTCAGCACCAGCAGCGTGCACAGGAGCTCCTGACCCTCTGTTCAGTGAATGCTGTGGCTGGAGCAGACCTGGAATTCGCCCTAAAAATGCTGGTTTTTGTCTGGAATTCACAATTGAGTCCAGACTGGTGCAGGGGCAGCTGTCAAGGGCTGCTCTGGCTCACCCCTTCCATCCTCTGCAGCACAAGGGATTATCACATCCCATGGATTTGGTTGTGTGCACATCAAACCAAAAATGTGCCCAAAATGGGCACTGTGGCAGTGCTGTTTATCTCCATGAATAGGAGGAAATGGGAAATTTGAGCATCTCAGTGCATATCAGAGGCTCGATTTCTCAGCCATTAACTGYGGGCACAGCTCATGACATCGGAGCATGGCCCTGGTTTGCAGCCAGTGCAGTTGGACACCAACCACAAGCCCTGTTTAACAGGGGAGAAAAGGTTTCACCCACAAARTGTGAGGCTGACACGAGACCAGCCAAAAGCAGCACTGATGGGGAGGCAGATGTGGGTCTGGGGTGAGGCATTGTTGGGGGGCAGAAGTTGAGGCTGCTCTGCAGAACCAGTGCCAGTGCATGGTCACCCACCATGGGCTTTGCTTTCCAGGATTTCTTGACTGACCTGATGATGTCTGAAGTTGATCGCTGTGGTGAGAATGAGCATCTCATTTTCAGGGAGAACACACTGGCCACCAAAGCAATCGAAGAATACCTGAAGCTGGTGGGGCAGAAATACTTACAAGATGCCTTAGGTATGTACAGAGCATTGGCAGGTCTCACCCAGAGAGGTTCTCAAGCTGCATGCTGAGGATGTCACCTGAGCCCTGCTGGGGATGTCACCTGAGCCCTGCTGGGGATGTCACCTGAGCCCTGCTGGGGATGTCACCTGAGCCCTGCTGGGGATGTCACCTGAGCCCTGCTGGCCATCAGAGGCCCCAGCCTTTCCTGCTGGAGGGTTTCCCTGGCAGCAGTGGCCACAGTGGGCAGCTCCTGCTGCCAGGTGAAGGTGACCRCAGAGCTGGCACCTGAATCTGTTCRGAGGAGATAACCAGTGGATGTTTGAAGGCATTTTGCTGCCTGCCAGGGTTTCTGTCTCAGCACTGTCACGGGCTGGTTGAAGCTCCCCTTGCACCCCCACCAGAGACACTGCCCCTTCCCCCAGCACTCCCCAGTCAGATGTGATCTCCCGAGTCRCAGTGATGCGCTGCCTCCCGGATCATCCAGCACTGGCAACCCTCCTGGTGGTTTTTTTTCCGAAGTGCTGGCTCTGTTTATGGCTCCAGAAATATTTCTCTTGATGATAATGAAAATAATTAGAAGCTTCTGCTTCTGGGCAGGTCAGGAAGGAATTGCTGCATTCAGGGAGCACAGCATGAGGATGARGAGCGGCTGCCTTGGAAGCTCTGTGAGCTTCCATTGGATCCACATCCCAGGGCAGGATGAACAGAGTTTCTATTGAGGTGTTAATTTTTTGCTATGTTGGATTTGTGTAATTTTAGCAAGGAGCASAGAAGCATAAATACTTTATTAAGAGAATAATAATAATGATGAAAACCTTGAGGAAAGGGAAATAATTGAGCAAATTCAGGCAGAGAGCCTACAAAAATAGCAAAAGGAATATTATTTATTTCTACCTTGTAATGCTTTCTGGTTGAAGGCAAGTCTGTAAGTAGATTACTCATAAAAATTCTCAAAAACCAGGAGATTAATGATATTAGAGAATTTTGAAATATTCCCTTTTGGGGGCTCAATGCCAGGCCTGTTCCATCTCRTGCAGGAGGAGCCTGGGGTTCCTGCTCACTGTTGGGGTGCTGGTTCTCAGTGACCTTTTCCCAGTGAGATGAATCACCTGCATGTCACAGGGTGCCCTAGGGCAGTGTGGCACTGTCCTTGGAACCATGGAGCAGGTGATGGGGCCAGGTAAGCACAGCAGGCATCACCTGCAGGCAAACAGCATGGCTCCAGAGCTCCCTGGCAGAGCTGAAAATACACTGGAGAGGCTCTCCAGTATGTAATTAAAATTTGTTTTGGCAATAGGGAAGGAATGCAGATTGAAGTGGAGAAAAAACAGGATGGGAAAATCCAAAGCAGTCAGGACTTAGGAGCAAACCAACTGGAATTAGAAAACCAAAGCAAACCTTTCTCCCAGAACATCACCCAAGCTAAATGCTGCCTCTTAATCCCTGTTATCCTGTCCCCTGATCTCCTCAGTCACTGCTGGGATGAAGGATTGACCCCTCCACCCTGAGTGCCTGCGTACCCCAGGGTGAGAGGTGACACCAGAGCAGAAGCTGGTGGAGCAGCCCAACGTGAGCCTCTGCAAGGGTGAGGAGCACAGGAAAACTCAGGGAAATATTTTAATTTAGTTTTGTGTGATGTTCAGCTCAAAATAAACCAAGTAAATTGTTTCTTTCCTTTAATTACCTCTTTCTTGTGTGAATCACAGTGGTTTGTCAGTGCTRGGGCTCAGGCTGCAGTAGCAGGCCATGCCACTGGTAATTACAGAGCTTGGCAGCATCCTTCCTCCTGGATCAGCCCSAGGGAGCGTCTCTGGAGCTGGTGCAAGGGCGTCAGTGCATCCTGATGCAATATCCCAGAGCTGCAGGGACAGCTCTGCCAGCTGGGAATGGGGATGGAATGTGCAGGGGTTGTGCTGAGCTCCCGAAGCACTGCTGARCCCTCCTGGGGCACTGGGGTTTAGGAACAGAGCTGCTTGAAGCTGCACCCCTCATGTCTCCAAACCCATCACTGGTTCTGTTTTACAGGAGAGTTTATCAAGGCATTGTACGAATCAGATGAAAATTGTGAGGTGGATCCCAGCAAGTGTTCATCTTCGGACCTCCCCGAACATCAGGGCAACCTGAAGATGTGCTGTGAGCTGGCCTTCTGCAAGATCATCAACTCCTACTGGTGGGTATCTGAGGGTGGCACCCCCTCCTCACAGAGTGCTGGGACCTGTCCTGTAGCTCTGCTGGTGGCAGTTTGGCACAGCTTTGGAGGGGGARCTGCCAGAGTTTGGAGTATCCACTCTGGGATGTGACACCCTCTGGGATTCTGTGTCACCCTTGTTTTCAGAGGTGCTGAAGGGTCACTGGGGCACAGGGACAGGGCAGTGGAATCAAGGATTCCAAGTGTGACTAATTCAGAGAGGTACTTGATGCTAGATATGTATGAAATTCTGGAGTAAAGGGCAGAGGTGCATGTCCTGGATCTTCACCCATGGAACACGTCAGTCTGGATGGGACTGATGGATCTGCACCTCCAAGAGCATCCAGMAGAGCTCGGAAATCCTGCAGCAGCCAGGGGCTGTGGCACCTGTGAGSAGCTGCCCCAGCACAGGCAGCTTTTGTTTGGGCAGATGTTGTCTGSTGCTGGAGCTGGGAGGAGGATGCTGTTCTCCCTGCTTGGCTCAGCATCCCACATTCCTGTGGATTAACCCCTCTGTCTCCCAGCCCTGGGCGGTGCTGGGTGATGGGAGCCCTTTGCCTTCTTGGCCCAAGGCCTGGTGTGCAGCTGGAGGCATTTCCCCGTTGTTTGTTCTCAGGGTAAAGATTCTTGCAGCTGGTTGGGACAGGCCTGAATATCCCAAATGGGCTGGTGTGAGGCAGTGGATGCTGCTGGGGAGGTGGGTATTGGGCACAGGGCTGGGAGCCAGGGGTCCCTGTGTCTGTGACAGCTGCTGCCTGCAGAGGTGACCTCAAAGGGGAAGAAGATGAACCTGGGACTCTCTTTACTTGGAGAAATTAATATATTTTTTTTCTGCTTTTTGCTATAATACCTGGAGCCTTTGGCCCTGACCATGAAAGGAGCATTTTTGTCTCACTGCTACATTTCCAGCCTTTCTGCTTAAAATCTGAGTTTAGTAGCAACAGTATTGTTGCAAAGCATCAATTGGGGATAATACTGGAGGAAGGAAGTCTTTGATAATGAGGATTTCTCGTTTTCTCTCCCAGCTGTTGTTAATAAGAAAACTTATTATAAATAATCTCCCAAGATACTGAGTGTGCCCTCGTGGAAACTAGGAAGGGAATTGCTTTTTGTGATCCTGCTCAGGGAGAGAATGAGGAGCAAGAGGCTCACTCTGGCTTCCGTTACCTACCAGAGGTACTCAGGGCARGTTCTTCACAGGTATCCTGTTCCTTATCCTGGGCCAATTAACAGCTCTGACTCAGGACTGGTGTTCACCTGCTCTCCCAGGAGGRATTCACCACTTTTAGTCACCAGTGGGTTTTAATGGTTTGAATTAATGTCTTCCTAAAAATACACAAAGCAGCACTAAAAGGTCACACTAAAAATAGGCTTSAAAAGTGACCCAGGGAAAGTCAGGAATGCACAGGAAGTTTGTTCCTCTCATCCTRCTTTTCCAAGGAAGGCTGGAGCAGCTGAGCTGCTGCTCTGAGTGGTTCCCCCTCAGTCCTTTTTRCTCAGCGGTTCTTGGGGATTAATTGGGCTGATGAGTGTTGGGATTGGCCAAGGTATCCCAACAGCCAGCGATSCTGCTTTAAATAGAGCACTGGAGTGTGTGTGCTCATCTGTGGAGAGAGTCAGCGAGAGGAAAGAGGTTCACAATAACCGAAAATTGTTATAATTATGACATAATTTGGACATCTGGAAAGTTTCAGAGTAAGCAGAATTTCAGCATGTGGAAGCTCGTTACTGGGAAGTTGCGTAATGAATTATGGGCCCGTTTGTCACATAAAGCCAACGATCCGAATTCCATCCGCTGTGACACAATTAAACTTCCACGGGCTCCAGCCTGTGACAGGAAYGTGTGGGTGCTGCATTTCAGGGGTTTGCTCTCCACTCACTGCACAACCTGTCCTGATCATTCAAGCCTCAAATTGCTTAAAGGATTCTCCTGTTTCTGCGCAARTACCATGAAGTGAAAGGGTTTTGTCCAATTGTGTGGATCAAAYCAAAGAGAGAGGAGAATTTATCCAGCCCAAGACGTTGGCTAATGTTACTTGTAAAGCTCAGGGTAAAAGCTCATGAGGGTCAAAGTGTGAAGGCAGCACAGAGCAGAAGCTGAACAGGACAGCAGCATTTTCCAGGCACACTGTGTCAGAAGGTCAGAGGGGTTAAAATGGAGCCTGACCCCCCTCACCTGCTGTTGTACCCCTGCTGTTGGGGAACAGCTCTGGGTGTGACACAAGGATGGTGGTTCCTGCCAGGGCAGTGGGATCTGTGTGCCAGGGACACCGGGACCAGTGRCAGCCCAGTGCCAGCCTGCCCCCGGGTGGGAGTATCCGGCTGAACAAATAACACATGCTGGGAACAGGATAAGGTGGGAGCAGGGAGCTGGGGAGGACTGAGCAGGAACAGGCAGCAGTTCTCCAGCGATAAGGGCTGCTGCAGCCAGTGTCTGCTGGCCCCTGGGGGATTCTGGCATCCGGGAAAGGCAGGCTGAGGTCTGTGCAGCTACAAGGCTGGAGTAACTCCGGTGGGGCTCTGTGTTTGTACAAGGCATGGTGGGATTTGATCCAGCTGCTTGAACAGGAGTGTTACAGTTTGCACAGCCCCCCCTCCAAGCTCCAGCTGTGCCAGAGTTTCCAGTGCTGCTGGTGATTCTTGAGGAGATTCTGTCCTTGCTGGCTGAGCTTTCTCCAGCTCAGAGCATCTCATGGCAGCCACRGAGTCCTGATGAGCTGCTGTGCACAATTTGTTTCATATCACTGTTTTCCCAGTTTTTCGGGGCCTTGGCATCCAGGACAAGGTCTAAYAGAAGCTGCTTCTCTTACAACTTTACAGAGCAGCTTTGCTTTTTCCCCGTATGGTTTGAGCCTCTGACAGTCCAACTCTGACAGACACTGCCTGTCCCTTTCTCATTTCAGTGTCTTCCCAAGAGAGCTCAAGGAAGTTTTTGCCTCATGGAGACAGGARTGCAGCAACCGGGGCCGCCCCGACATCAGCGAGCGGCTGATCAGCGCGTCGCTGTTCCTGCGGTTCCTGTGCCCGGCCATCATGTCCCCGTCACTCTTCAGCCTGCTCCAGGAGTACCCGGACGACCGCACCGCACGYACTTTGACCCTCATCGCCAAGGTCACCCAGAACCTTGCCAACTTTGCCAAGTAAGCCAGGCTGCGGGCAGGGCTGGGGAGGGGATGGAGCCTCTGGGTGTGTGGGCAGAGTCACGGCAGAGTCCCACACTGGCCACTCCTTTCCTTGCTGGAAAGAGCCTGTTTGCTTTCTGTTGGCTTTTCCCCCACATCTCTCTGGGACTCGTTCCCTCACTTGCAGGTCAGGGAGATCACTCAAGTTTCCAAAACAGGATGTGTTTTGTGAGCAGGGAAACAGGCTGTTTTGACCACGTGGATGAACAGCGGGGTGGCAGTGGGGACTTTGTCCCGTGATGTCCTGTGGGTGTAGGACCARAACCCAAGCAGCAGCAGTGATGTGCTCGGCTCAGGAACTGTTCCATCCCTCCTTTGAGCTCTGTGACMTTTCCTGCTATTAAAATGCAGCTGACTGAACTGGGAAGGCCTGAGAACGGGGACACCATCAATTTCTAACTAAGCCCATTGGTTTGATGGAAACAAAGCGAGAGATTTCTGAAAATCTTTCCACTGACTGTAGCTMTGAGCTACTTATCCTGAGCTCTGATAACAAAATGATGAGCTTTCTGAAACATGAATGGACAGTTTCTATCTAAAGCTTCTTAGATTTGGAAACTGGCTTAGTGCTCACACTCACAGTAAGGAACACACAGATGCACCCATGGATGCCGGCAGGAGATGTACAAGTGTGTTACACTAGATGACAGAAATTCTCTGTATTCCTGACCAATCCCTAACTAAAGGGTTTTCAGATTTCCAGCACTTTGCAGGAAAGACTCTTTAACTAAGCTGACATGAGTCAAGCTGAAGTGATCAAACCGAGCTGTCCTATGGATGGCACCGGGCCGAGCCTGTCCCATGGAACCACAGGGGCTGGCACAGCACCAGCCACTGCCAGGACAGTCCAGCCATGAGGCCCTCCTCGTTGTGCTCTAAATCAGACAAAAGACTGAGGGTGAAATGCTTGGAGGGCTGAAGAAGGTGGGAGGAAGCCTGAGGGAATGTGGGGCTGGCCCAGCTGCAGGGATGGCTCTCCAGGGTGATCCCAGAGCAGTGCCAGCACTGCTGGAGTGCAGGATTCCTGCCCCCGTCTATCACTGGGCTCCAGTCAGTTGAGGGTGATTGCTGTGACATCTTGATTTCCAGTGACAGGTCCTGTTTCTGGAGGCTGTGCCCTGACCCAGCAGTGAGACACTGTACCAAGAATTCCTTTGTTTCCCCAGCTTTCACCTTTGKTCTGCTGTGCAGATCCCACACTGACGAGAGTTTAGCTGGATGAGACTGGGGTTAATTTTGGTTCCATGGTCAGGGAAGTGCCCCAGGTGCCTGCTCCCTGCCCAGCAATCCCAACGATTTGGAAGGGTTGAGATGCCAGAGGAAGGTTCTTAGCTGTATTGTACCTGTCTTTTCCGTGAATTGCACTTTTCTTCCCTGGGTTCAGCTGAAATCTGTGTTGCTCCCTTAACAGGTTTGGCAGCAAAGAGGAATACATGTCCTTTATGAATCAGTTCCTGGAACATGAATGGACTAACATGCAGAGATTTCTCCTGGAGATCTCCAATCCTGAAACCATCTCAAACACAGCTGGCTTCGAGGGCTACATCGACCTGGGCCGGGAACTGTCCACATTGCACTCCCTTCTCTGGGAAGTCATTTCCCAACTGGATCAGGTATCCAGGGGATGGCAGGGGCAGCTTTTGGGGTGGGAAGTGATGGAGAAAATGTTGTTCCTGTGATTGCCTGAAGAGACTGTCCAGCAGTTGGCAAAGCCCACGGTTCTCTAGCAAAAAGCACAAGATGTTGGTGGTAATTCTGCTCTCTTTTCTGCCCAGAGCACTGCCACCAAGCTGGGCCCTCTGCCCCGGATCCTGCGGGAYGTCAACGCTGCTCTCAGTAACCCGGCCTGTGTGCAGGTGTCGCTCACGGCTGACCACGCCGCCTCCACGCCCAGTGCTGGCAACAGCATCTCCGCRGGGCTGCAGAAAATGGTCATAGAGAATGACTTATCTGGGTAAGAGACCAGCGGGGCCCGGCCACACACCAGGGACACACGGAATATTGACACAGGGACAGGCGGGACAGGGATCMCTGACCAGGCTTTGCCATGGCAGAGCTGGTGCTGGATGGAGCTCAGCTCTGACTCCAGAGAGAGCAGTGGGTGGTGGTGTCAGTCTGTGGTTCCATTCTGGGCCCTGTGAGAGCCCAAACTGGCCATCTGGGAAATCAGGAACCTGGTGGTTCCAGTCTCAGCTGTTGAGATGTGGCTGCAGAAGCAAAGTGTTCATCCTTTGAGGGCTTGAGGGTGTGTTTGTGCTGATCTCGAGGTGATGGATGTTATTGTTAAGGGCTATGAGACATGTACAGGATTGGCCTCACCATCTTTGTAAGATACAGGGTGTGTGCTGAATTCACCGAGATCCAAACCTGGATAGTTCTGGAACAGTTGCCAAACTGTAGAGGCCTCACAGTGAATTCCAGTCTACTCTGTCCAGTTTTTATAAAACTGGGAGTTTTTAATGCTGTGCWGTGATTCACAGTCACCTACATACCTTTTGGTCTGAGTAAATAAGGAGCTTCATTCATGGGGATGATGATGAGACTTTTGCAGACCTCTGTTTCTGTYTGTGGAAAACAAAATGGAGCCCACACAAATGGAAAGACAGTGCTAGTAAAATAGTTTGTCAGTGGAAACTGCATAATATTTAATAGTTTAATTAGGAATGAAAGGCACCAATGGCACTGGACTTGCTCTAATCAGAGCTTTCATCTCTAATGCCTCCCAGCATGAGGTGCAATTATTTAAATCCAATGCTATGGAGGATCTTTGACAATATGATTCCCCCCAAATACTTGCTTACAATGCACCATCTTTGATCAGCAGAATATTCACATTAAGCTACTGCAAAGCTCTCCTCTCCTATCCCTAAGAAATCAATATTGCATGAATGTGCATTGCAGCAGGAGTGGAGGGATAACCTTCAGCTGCCAGGCTTTAGCTCTGCTGTGTGAGGGCTCACTGACCCTGATGCAGCTCTGGCCCCCAGAGTGTTCTGTGCTGTCCARATCCTGGCCGGTGTGCCTGCAGCAGCTCGCTGCCCAGGTACAGAGCAGGGGACATGGGACTGGCATGGATACAGCCTTTGGGAGCAGGAAGGGTGACACACACTGACCCCACGAGTGTGTCCTTGAGCCTCCTGCCAGTGCAGTGACTGCCCTCACTCACCTGCCCTCACCTGCCCGTTCCCAGGCCAGCCCAGAGCTCCCCTGCTCCTCACACAGTCCCCAGCTGGGCCAGCCCTGTCCCTGCTCCTGCTGGGGCTGGCTCCTGTCCCTGTCCCCATCCCACACCGCTGCGCCACCCTGATTTCTGAGTGATTTCGTTTTCCTGCTCTGGTGCAGCATTCACAACTCTTCTTTTTTTTTTGTTTTCCTCTCCTCTTCCTTACGCACTGACTTCCCCGCAGTCTGATAGATTTCACACGGTTACCATCTCCAACCCCTGAAAACAAGGACTTGTTTTTTGTCACAAGGTCTTCTGGGGCCCAGCCCTCGCCTGCCCGAAGCTCCAGTTACTCAGAGGCCAATGAGCCCGACGTGCAGATGTCTAATGGCAGCAAGAGTTTGTCCATGGTGGACTTGCAGGACAATCGGCTCTTGGACAGCGGGGCCAGCGTGCCCGGCACGGCCGACTCGCTCAATGACAGTCAGTCGTCCCTGGGGCAGTTGCAGGGCGTATGGACCACACGGACTCAGCAGAACAGCGTGACGGGCATGGCCACGGTGCGCCGGGTGGGCCAGACCCCCACCACGCCGAGCGGCGAGAGCGCGCCGGGCCGGCCGCAGCTGCTGGCGCCCCTGTCCTTCCAGAACCCCGTGTACCAGATGGCGGCCGGGCTGCCSCTGTCCCCCCGCGGCCTGGGCGACTCCGGCTCCGAGTGCCACAGCTCGCTCAGCTCCCACAGCAACAGCGAGGAGCTGACGGCCAACAAGCACGGCTTTGCCGGCCCCGCCGCCGGGGAGGATTTCTCGCGCCGGCCGGGAGAGCTGGCCCGGCGGCAGCTGTCGCTGACCGAGAAGGGCGGGCAGCCCACGATGCCGCGGCAGAACAGCGCGGGGCCGCAGCGGCGCATCGACCAGCCGCCCCCGCCGCCCCCGCCCGTCAGCCGCGGCCGCACCCCACCATCCCTGCTGAACACCGTGCAGTACCAGCGACCCTCCAGCGGCAGCATCATGTCCTCGTCTCCCGACTGGCCCGGCAGCGGGGCGCGGCTCCGGCAGCAGTCCTCCTCCTCCAAGGGTGACAGCCCCGAGATGAAGCAGCGCACGATGCACAAACAGGTGAGTTCAGGCTGTCCAGGCCCTGGGGCTGAAGGGGCCAGGTGGGGTCAGCCCATGGAGATTGCTGCTATGGGAGGGGATATGGCTCTGGACTGCCACATCAGTGTCAAACCCACGGTGGCATCACATGTGGGATTTCCGTGGCTGTAGCACCCTGAGACAGGGCCCTCAAGAACAGGAACACAGAGCAGTGTCCACTCTTGGTGCTCCTCCGTCACGTGGCACACTGGAGCGTGACGGCGGTAGGTGGCAGAGGCTCGAGGGCAATGGCASCCATGCCACTGTCCTGCACTACCATCTTGTCACTGCTTTGCCTCTCCATGCCCAGGCTCTCATCCCATGCCATAGTCAACCCCGCGCCATCTCCCAGGCTTGGAACAGGCCCTGATCTGCTGTAACTGAGAGCCTTCGTGCTGCTGCTCCCGTCCCYGCGGGGCCATGGGGCTCCTGGACATTGCCTTTTGCTCTGTGAGACCCTCCCATAGGAGCATCTGGGAGATGAGAGCGAGGAGGAAGGAGCTGACAGTGACATTGTCGCTGTGCAGTGATCCCAGGCCCAGCCCACATGCTGGGCTGTGCTGAATTCCATTCTGCTGCCCGTGGGGGTACGATGGAAGGCAGTAGGTCACAGGCCCAGSGCCCYCCCGTTGTCCTGGCATGGACAAATSGTTTTTATAGYGCTCATTTATTCACTCTACATTTCAAAACCAGCCTACAGAACATTATCACAGGAGGGCCTGTCACCTAAAAGAAGAGTTGTAAAAGAAAAGCAACTGCAGAGACTGGACAACCATCAAAAGTCCACTGCACCCAGAGCCTGAGTTAGCTCAGGCCCTTCTTCACCACTCAGCATTGCTGTGTCTGCCTCTCCTGCGCAGGGCGGCTGTGGAGCCTGGTCAGTGCTGCCCACAGTTCCTGCTCCCATCYGGGGCTGGTCCGTGATTCCAGTATCGATCCATAAGCACTGGCATTAGCACCGTGCAGCAGCCTTTGTGTAACACAATCAATACTCGTTAGGAACAGCTCTACAAGCATCAGAGGCCTGGTTGTAGCAGGGCTTCTTCCAGAAAGACAAGGATTCTCCAGGTGGCCTTTGGAAAGCCCTGGCCAGGTTGTCTTTGTAGAAGATTCCTCCACCCACCCCTGGGGTCCTCTTGAAGTTTTTCTTCAGACCTGACATCTCAGAATGCCTCTCCCACCCTTACTCTGCATGTTTTATTTGCGTGTTGGCAGCGTGAGGATTTGTAGCAAGCGATGTTCATGAGCCAAGTCTGATGCTTTGGATTCTGAAGGTGGAAGATGGCATGGGAAAGCCCAAGAGCCCAGTGAGGAAATTTAACCACCCCCACTCCTTCTGACACAGAACCTTTTCTTCTGCTGCCTGACAGTAACTGGGTTTCTCTATCCAGAGGCTGGAATGAAGGAGAAACTCTCTGACTTTTCTGATTTGTTAACTTAAATTCCCAAGTTGTTAACWTGAATGACCAAGTCATCCAGATCCCATGTGTTCATCTGGCTGTTTACTGCACTTTATAACAAGGCAGGATGGAGGGGAAATAGCTGAAGAGTGACCGCCTCAACTTTGTTATGTGGTTGGAAAATATTTAGGCAATGCCACTGGCAGTCCAGGCCAGGACTGAAAGGCAGCAGACGTGACTGCAGCTCACTGACCATGGAACATCACTGCTACTAAGTGATACTGAGCTTTCAGACCTCTTCAGTATCCTTAGTATAGCCTCAGCTAAAAGAAACCTTCCTTCTCCAAGAAGGCACTTGCATGATCATAAGGAGCGTTTCCATTTTCAGATCTTGTTTTATGGAATCTTCACAGGAAGCCAAGGTGGCTCATAACAATGCGGAGAGTGGAGAGAACTCTGC
The DNA here is from genome assembly GCF_030028575.1 of Malurus melanocephalus. NCBI lineage: Eukaryota > Metazoa > Chordata > Aves > Passeriformes > Maluridae > Malurus > Malurus melanocephalus. The sequence goes on along the minus strand of NW_026623413.1, from coordinate 1,145,774 downwards.
GGATGGAGTGAATAAACCACGTCCAGCCACTCCACTCACCTGCAACTCGGCACCTTCACAGGTCATGTCCTCGTGAGGTGACAGGATCTGCTCAGACCCCAGGGCCTGGACTTGGAGCAGAACCTCACTGCTTGAACCAAAATAATGTCCAGCTGCAGAACAGTTGTTCCTACTCCAGCCCCAGCTGTAGARCTGGTAGTTCAGCTTGCCTCTTTGCTGTCTGAGCAGCCTGGGAGAGGGTCTGCTTGGAAGGAAACTCTCCAGCTTCATGACCATTTGTGTTACAGGTTTTTCTTTTGTCATGGTTGTATCATTGTTTCATTGTAGGCCCCTTCTCCTGTGAACCCCAATGCCCTGGACCGCACTGCTGCTTGGCTTTTGAATATGAACATGCAGTTTTTAGAAGATGAAAGCATTGACCCAGATTCCAAGCACAGGGATAAGCTCAGGAATAAGGACGAGCTCAGCCAAGCAGAAAAGGTAAAACCTGATTGGATTGAAACAAGTTTCTGAATAGAGAGAGGATTTCCTTGAATGTCGTTCCCTGAGCACCTCGGGGAGAAGGTGGGCTGTGTGCAGGTCCCTGCCTCCAAGTGAGGGTGCCAGGTTGGTCCCTGTCCTACTCAGCATCACAGGGAACTTGTGGGGAAGGTTTGGGAGGTTTTCACACACTCAGTGGCTGGAATCACTTACTGATGAAAGCAAGTAAGCAACACAGGAGCCAGGAATCAAGTGCTGACCTGAAACAGTCAGCCAGTGCCTCTTACTGTCCCCATTCCAACTCCTCCAGCTCTGTGGAAGAAACCATAAAAAGGGCATTAAGGACACCTGCAACAGAGATGGAGTMAGGCACAGGCAGCCTCGTACCTCACAAGAGGGACATGGAGCAGGAAGCAGCTTCCATGTCAAAAGGCTGTTCCCAGACCTAAAAWATAAGTCCAAATTTTGGTTTCAGAGACAGCACTGGTGCCTGGGGTGACTTTGTGGTACTTCAATGAGCTTATGGCTGTGTCACACCTCTCAGGGCCTGGCCATTCAGGGGTCTGCCAGGAAACTACGTCCAGAGAATTTAATCTCAGCCCCTGGTCCCACAGAGGCCCTGTGCCTCTGAAGCAGAGGGGTGCTACTCCCCTCCTTCGGGGCAAGTTAGGGGTGGGAGAAGATGGGAAGAGACAATGTAGGCCTAGCTAGGGTGCCAAATAAGGATAAAAATGAGGATCCAGAAGTCAGAAGGTGGTAAAATCCCAACTCTTGCTTCTGCAAGGCTCTTTCCCAGCAGCCTGGCTCTGCCAGGATTTTGGCACTTGAGGACCGATAGCATTTGGGATGTTTCCTCAATGTGTTTGTCTTCTGTCACACCAGCACTGTAGACATGACCCTTCCCAAGCCCCCATCCTGTTTTCCCCAGCACAGACATGTTTCTGGTTTTGATCCAATAGCCTTCCTGTGCTCATTCCTGCTGTGCTGTGTCACTTGGGGACTGTCACCTCTTAAATCCAAGGGAAATGCCAAGTYGTAGGACTTAGGAGGTACAAGGCAGCAGCTCCCAGCTGCCCCAGGAAGATCAGGGCAGTTCTGTGGGTTCAGCCCATCCTTACTGAGCGCAGGGCAGGCAGTGGTGGGGTTACAAACTCCGATGGCACTGCCACATTCCAGTCGCTGCCCCAAGCCCAGCGGGAGCCCCGGCCCAGGCTGTGTCATTGCCATGCAGCATCTTTCCTTACTGTGCTGTCCCATCAGTCACTGACATTTGAGATCACCATTAGCATAACCTCTCTCCCCATTACTGTRAGACCTGAATGGTAACTGAGAATGAGACAAGTGTTCTAGAGACAGGAGCGACTTCTTCGGGCTCTGAGGCCTCTCCTGCTCTCCTCTGAGCTCACTTATGCTGCTCCTGTTTTAAGGCTAGGGTAGGTATTTAATCTTGCCTGTTGAAGCTATTCCTGCTGTCTGACTTTCGTGCTTCTGTGCAGCTGTACGGGCGCTTTGCTCCATGCGCAAACYGTGTCATTCCTGTGCTGCAGTAAGAGCTTTGCTAAAGGAAAACCACCTCGTTGCAGTACTTTGACAGTTCAGGAAGACTGTCAGCTTCCTAAGTTTTCARTCCTTGGGAGTTGTAGTTATTTTCTGTGTGAGTGGAGTGCTGGCCTGGCTGCCCTCCCCACTCCCTAGAGCTGGTCTGGGTGTCACACGAACTCTCGGGCCTGGGACATGATCCAGCCCATCACTGCAGTGCTTACCCAGGTGAGATGGGCCAAGTCAAGACACAACAGAGTGCACTTCTCTCAGTTTATTAATACCTCTTGYAGCTTTAACAGCCTTCATTACTCARATGGGAGCYTTTTTCCCATATCTGACTCTTTAAAAAAGCAGCTTGTCACATTATCTGCTGCATGTTAATTACTTTAAAGTTATTTCAGTTGAGATGCTTTTTTAAAAGACTAYGTCTAAATATAATTTTTTTAAATTAGTTTTCTTGTGCACTTTCACTGGATTTTCCTTTAGCAAAGCAACTTTACTGAATGCTCTGCTGCTGCAATAGCTGAACCCAGTTTTACCAAGTTCAAAAGCTCTTAATTTTTAAACTGCTTTATGTGATTCTGCTGCTGATTTATAGCTTCACCCAAACGAACAGTACAACTGTGGGATCTTGGCTTCATGCAGCAGCTCTTCTTGGATTGAACCCTGGTTTGAGATCTGAGTTAAATGCTGGGCCCCAAAAGCAGGAGTGCTCTGTGCCCTGCTCAGTCAGCACGATGCCCTTGGCTCGATGAAGGTTGGTGAGAACAGCAGTGTCGTGCATTTGTCACTGCAGCTCATGCTCAGTGTCCAGCCTGCCCAAAGCCCCCATGTGTTTGCTGCAGACTGAAGAGCTCCTGCGTGAACCCCAAATCCCACAGCTGCAGCCTCTCCTGCCTGTGCGAGCCCCGCGCTGTCAGTGTGAGAAGCTGCCCGCCGCCTTTGCCATTGGCCCGCTCTAACCTGCATTTCCCCTGTGAAATGCCAGACTCTGCTAACAGCCCACTCTCTGCACCTGCCAGCGACCTGCCCGCCCCGCGGACCCGGCATCGCTCCTGGCGCCGCGGAGAAGACGGAAGAGGAGGTGTCGGCGAGCGGGGTTGTCTGATACGGGTTTGCAGCTATAGTCTGATACAAGGAGAGGGATGTGAGCGGGTTTGGGGGAARCCCTGGCAGGGGTAAACCCTACAAGGTAACATGCCACGTATGTTTTCTCCTCCTGTGTCTGTCCCTGCACGCTCAGTACCAGCAGGACCTGGTGGTGCTGCAGGACAAGCTCCGCATCTCCAACAAGAAGCTGGAGGAATATGAGACTCGCTTCAAATGCCAGGAGGAGACCACACAGAAGCTGGTGCTGGAGTACCAGGCCAGGCTGGAGGAGAGTGAGGAGCGGCTCCGGAGACAGCAGGAGGATAAGGAGATCCAGATGAAGGGCATCATCAGCAGGTACAGGGAGATGGGAGTGCTAGAGATGGCAGAAAGGCAGGGCAGGGCAGCCTGGCTGGCATTAGAGCTCACCCCTTCTCAGGATAATCAGGGTTCTTCAGCGGTGCAGGCAGGTTTCACATGCGGGTTTTCTCCTCAGTGTTACCTGGGACAGAGAAAACCCCAACATTTTCCTGATGCACAAGGGCAAGACTTCACAAAGTCAAAGCTCAGAGGCTCTGGCAGGCTCGTTCTGTTCTTGTAAAGGATCTCATCACCATCCCACTTGTAACTCTAAATCCCTTTCTCCCGCCCAGTGGGATGTGGTGTTTACGTTTGTTCAGGACTGTTCCAGTGCAGCTGGTTTCACCTTTACTAGAGCCAAGCCCACTTAGTGCTTTCAGTAAGCCCTCACCACTGGGTCAGCCTTCACTGAGCTGTGTCACTTAAGCTTTGGGGGACTCTGTTAGACAGAGCTCCAGGGAAAAGTAAGAACCAAGAAAAAAGTTGGGTTTGTGGGTAAGAGGAGGTAGAGTGTGATACCAAATATCAGGGCTTAGCASAGCCCAGCCAATGTAATTTTTTCTTGTGTGCTCGGCTCCCAGACTGATGTCAGTTGAGGAGGAGTTAAAGAAGGACCACGCTGAAATGCAGGCTGCTGTGGATTCCAAGCAGAAGATTATCGATGCRCAGGTGAGTCCCCTATGTCAAGGGCTGCTGCAGTTTTTAGGGTGGATTTGCGAACACAGTTCACCCCTGCAGCAGTGCCAGCCCAGGGTGAGTCAACACCGAGCTGCAGGTAGGAGACAGGGTGGCTGCAGCAGGACACAGTGACTGTCACAACTGTCTGCAGCTTGGAGCAGGGCAGGAGGCACAGAGCTACTGTTCTCTTTTRGTCACCTCAGGCTGTACGTGCAKTGCACGTGGTCATACACAGACCTTYAGARTTACACACAAGCAACTGTTGTGCCCACGAGCTGGTTCTGTTCCTCTGCTTGTGGCAGTCACAGGAAGATGACACTTGTTCAGTGTCACAGAAATAGGAGTGGTACAATCAGGCTGCAACATGGAAGCTCTTGCTCCCATCCTTACAATGCTGTAATCGGTGAGRATTGCCATCAAAGACAGCCTGGGAGGCTACAAGTCATTTAAACTATTAATTTACTCTAATTAAACACTGACAGGAATAACTATCTTGGGAGAGTTCGGGTTTAGAAATGGAATCCTACCATCTTTATAACAGCTGAGTTAGAACAAACAGTACAGTATATAACTGGATAATTAGAGCAAYTGTGTTACCTCCATTTTCTTCAGGATCCTAAAATAAATGTAGCTCACATTGCACAGGCAGAGGATATTTGTAGCCCTGCCAAGTACAGCAGATTTTGAAAAATGCTGTGTAGCACAAACCCCCCCACCTATGAATGCCAAAGAGAAGGGTCCTGGTCCAAGAGGCCTCTGGGTCACTGTCTTGGGCTGACATCCCAGAGGGAGAGGGCTCATGCCTTTGCACTGACTGTGCCCTCTGCCTGTTTGCTTGCAGGAGAAACGCATTGCTTCCCTGGATGCTGCCAACGCACGGCTAATGAGTGCCCTTACTCAGCTGAAAGAGAGGTACAGCATGCAGACACGTAATGGGATCTCCCCCACAAACCCAACTAAATTGCAGATTACAGAGAATGGAGAATTCAGAAACAGCAGTAATTGTTAACGCGCGGAGGGCGCTGCCGCAGGAGAGGCCTGGCCGGAGGGACCGTGCACAGCAGGCGTGAGCCGCGGCTTCAGAGAACGGCTGCTCCCCGAGCACCAGCTCCTTACTGCGGACGGCGCCGACTGACCCTGCTGGGAGATGTCCTGCCAGCACTTTGAGGGACGGGAATGTCGAGTGTGAGATGAGTGGCATAAGGAAATAACATCTATTTGAGAATCGCTGTCACTGTTGGATTTGAATCAGTGTTTAATGTTTAAACAAAAGTAACCTTTTCCTTTCAAACTGCCCAAAGGATATGCCTCACCCCTCCCAGCAAGGAGTAAGGTCCTTGTCATTGCAGTAAGCGAAACAAAGGGAGCTGGGCAGAGCCTGCAGCAGGCAGGGGCCCAGTAAGTCCAGTCAAGTGTGCTGCTGGATGTAGCATCCAAGGGGCGGCAGCAAAGCCTGGCCCACTCCTCCTGTGACTCCCCCCGGAGCACAGCCCTCCCAAAGTGAACCCCAGCCGAGCCCAGCGTCCTTCCTGGTGGCTTTTGTGAGGCCACTGACTTTTACAGCATCCACAGGGCATGTATGCAGCTAATTAGTGTTTAATTAACTCCGCCCATACAGGGAGCACAGTGCAGATGGAAGGTCAGGGCAGTGTGGTGGCCAAAGGGGTGCTGTGTGGGGAACCCCAGTGGCAGGGGAGCAGGGCTAGTGCTGCTGGGGCTCCTGGGGTCCCTGGGCAGCCCAGGGCACAGAGCAAAGCCAAGGCTTTGGCACGTGAGTGGAGGGAGGAGGTGGCACCTGGTGAATGGCAACTCGATTCCTCTGGACAGCTTCTGCTCCTACAAATGCAGGGAAGAGTTTTGTAAGCAATAGCCCCAGGCACTGTCCCACACTTCCCACCACAGAATAAATTGAATGTTGCCTGAGCTTGGTCCMTGAGCTGTGATTGAGGGACAGGGGCTGGATTTGCTGGTGCCTGTTATGGTAGAGGGGGAGCGAGGGGCTGCGTGGAGTGGCAGCTTCCTGCTTGATCAAGGGTTCGTTGTGGGGATGGAATGCTCTGTGCTGAGAGTTTTACTATTTCTGGGGAGAAAAACAGACAAACGAGAAAAAGCCCTGAAGAACCATGAAGATCGGTAATTGTATTTCTTTTCTTTCACAGTATGCATTAGAAAAAAAAAGATCCCATTTTCTGGAATACTGTCCTCTTTAAATTGGGAATGAGCACTGCATGGAAATTAACCGGCTTGAAGAATGTAAAACATGGTCATAAGGGAGTAACCACCAAGAACAGCAGCCACCACCGAAAGGCCCCTTGTCAGGAGCACTGTGCAGGCATAAGCCAGGATTAGACTTTCCCAGCGCCGAAACGCGCAGCTTCGGCACAGACACCTTGTGCTCAGCGGAGGGGGCACCCCTTCACGGGGGTTGTGCCACTGACCTGCCACCACGGTGTGTTTGTTGGTTTGTGGTTCTTTGAGTTAGTCCTTCACAAGTCCCACTCTCAGAGCAGGTCCCTCGTACCGAGAGCCAGAGGTTTCTCTGAGATACGGATGACAGTGTACAGTGTACAGGACATCTGCCTATGCTCCCTCTAAAGGTTAACACACTGCTCAACGCCTGTCCTAGCTCCTCCTGCCATGTGTAAATGTACAGTCCAAGGGACTAGGACGTTCCCTRAGCTCTGCTCTGCTTAGGTACCGTCTCCAGCCTCACTTCCCAGGCTGCCTGAGCAGGACACTTTGCCAGTAAGCTCTGCATTGCCGTGCTGCCCCGCAGCCATAAGGCACCTTAACAGCATTCTTCCTCATGCAATCGTTTGCAAAGTTAAAGATGCTCTTTTTCCTACATGTTTTTCTGGTCCCTGGAAGGCCTGGGCCAAGCCCAGGAGGAGCGAACGTGTTGCACTGAGGTCTCCACACCCCACCAACACCTGCCAAGGGGTGCAGCATACAGCAGACCCCAAACGGAGCTCCTCAGAGCAATAACTCAGTACTTATGGCAAGTACAGTCACCTTTGAATTTTGGAAACTAGCACAGATGGCTTTGAAGAACCTCACAAATCTGACAAGGTCACAACTGGAGAAAGACCCAGACAGGTTAGGAATATACAGGGTACTGTGAATCGTTGGGTACGTAGACTTAACACCTGCCACTGTCTCAGAGTCAAATACATTATAAGAACCCTGCAAAAAGACTATTTTAAACACTGCTGCCCTGAGATGTCTGTTTAGAGCTGATCGTTTTGAATTCTAAGTATTTGTGTTGCGAGAGACTGGAGTTTTTTCAAGACAGAAGTGACATAGAGGAATGGAAATGCTAACAGGGCAYGGGGCGGGTGCCCCACCAGCAACGTTTCCATTCATACATGGAAGTAATTTTGGGATGCAGTCAGTGCTCTCCAAAAGAGCTGGAAAAAGAATCACCCACAAACCAATTGTTTAGTGCYGAAGCTAAGAACAGTACATCTTAATCTTCTCCTCAACCACAAGCCAAGGCACTGYTCTGCCCCCCCATCCCAATCGGTCACAAACTCCTGGTTACCCTCAAATTTGAAAATTRCTGAACACATTGTTCTGCTGAAATAGCAGGAATGCTTAAATTCTTCCACAGCCAGTTATTAAAATCTTTAAAAGTTCCAGTGCCAACATGTTCTGGAATTGTTGCTTAGTTTCCCAAGCCAGTACAAAAAGAAACTCAAATCAGGACAAAGTCTCATTACAGTAGAGATTCCCCCACCCTGTTTTTTCCTGTTTCCTTCCCCTGCAGCTGTCAACAACTGGACCTAATCACGACCCTCCCCTAAAAAGGTTTGGGGGCAGGTRTTCAGGCCCAGGCTCAGTTCAGTTCTGTTCCTTCAGTTTGTATTTCTGTTATTTATAAGCTGTACATTTCTSTGTGTGTGTGCGTGTGTGTGTGAGTGCGGGAGCCCCGCGTGTTCCCCGCCATGGCCTCGGAGCTGGTACCTGGCGTAGCAATACCTGGATCCCGAAAGGTGCTGCAGCACCAGAGCAAACACCACTGTCCCCAAGGTTCTGTGATCGGCTCCATTTCCTTTCTGGTTCTTGCGCTTTCTACAGTAAGAGGCTGCTCTAGTGCAAACTCGTCAAAGTGTAAACAAAGCAAAAACACTCCAATTTTTATCTTAATACAAGTCTTAATATTTTTTTGTAAATGTTCTCAGTGTTTACTGTACCGTATCTATCTCACTAACATTTGTATATAGTAACTTACTTCTGGTGCTGCTTATTTGGTCGGGATTTGGCTGTTATCTCACTGCTGTGTTGGACAGGTGGGYTCGRGCTGCCAAATCTGGATCCAGACCCRCRTTCTGATTCCTGCCTCCTCCCTTGGGGATCTGAGGGAAGGGGAAGGGAGTGAAGCCATGGATCCAGATTTGTGGTGGGCCCACCTCAAAGATTCTGTTCTAAGAGTTTTGATTTGGGGTTTTTTTAAACTGTAGTGAACGCTCCTGAAAAAAAATGAGCGGTTTTGTGTAAAGGGGGATGAAATGGACTGACCAGTATCCCAGCAGACTGTAAGTATCATCATTCTGGACAGGGATTATGGCTTCAGTGCCAAAAGATGGGAGGGACCCAAGTTCTTCCTYATGCCAACTAATTCTACAGTGTAGTCACCAGCCCCTTTTGCACCAGTTTAAGCAAATCCTGCCACCATCCAAAGAGTCCAGTGTCACTCTGCACTGTCATTTGAGTCTGGTTGGTTTTGTTTTCTGCTTTTGCAGCTGTAAAGCACTGATTGCACTGTGAGAACACGTGGAACCCTCTGGTCTGGGAGCCAGTCCCAGAGGTTGCTGCAAGGGTGCAGGACGCAGGTTCTGCTACTGTGAATATTCCTAAAGGGCAAAGGGACTTGCTGGACCTAAGTGAGGTGTCACAGGCTCTCCTAGGAAAGCAATCAACAAGTAATCAATCATTCCCAAAGTTTAGATAGCTCAGAGGCTTTTTCCTGTTCCTAATGTCCACACCCAGATGCCATAGAAAATGTGCTGAGATCTGTTCCGTGATGGACAAGGAGTGGATTTGCAGTCACAGAAGGCAGAGGCACTGATGTGTTCAGCCAGGACAGCCATGGGCTGTGGCCCAGGGGTCTGATCTGAAAGGGGCTTGCTTCCTGCAGCGATCCCCAGGCAGGATCCTCGGGGCGAGGCCTTTCTGACAGGAGCCCGTGACCTGCTGGTCCAGCAGCTCCACCAAGGGCCGTGCCCTGACTCTCACACAGCTTTGCCTAGAGGGCGCAAAGCAAAAGTCCAAAGGGAACAACTGTGACGCTGTCCTGGGTGGACACTCCGTCCTTCCGGCCTGCAGTGACTGTTGGGGTCACCTCCTCCCAAAGATTTGCGTTCTAAGCAATCGGGGCCTCCAGGCTGGCCAGGACTGGGACCTGGTGTGGGTCCGAGCTAYGGCCACCAGGAGCTCCCTTCAGTGGCCACAGGAAGGGACACTGTATCTGCCCGTCCCCAGCAGGTCTCTGAGCCTCAGGGCCCTTTCAGAGGAGACTGCTCAGCCAYGAGGCTCAGACACTGGCACTGCTCTGACCCCGCACAAGTAACTGTTGCCTTTTCCTTCTCCCTTGGGGAAAATCACACGTAGGGGAGCAGGAGGTCAACAGAAGCATGAGAACATGCAGCTCATGGGCTTTCCAAACCAAATCCAATCCTGAGGGCGGTTGCACAACATCCAGAAACAACCAYGCTTCGGAAAAGGGTGTCACGTTCAAGCATTGACTTTCACAGATCACCCGAGCTGTGACATCGCTGTAAATGCCATGTGGCTCTGCATCAGCTACCAGTACCCCAGAGTGCAGCCTCCATGTTCCTTCACATATTCCTTTATCATACATCACTGTGTCTTAAGATATACCTCTCTCTGTATATCTGCTTAGGCTGATACTTGTTCCTGATAAGCAGTCGCTATGTTTTATATCCTCTTATAAAGAAAAACAAATCTTTTTTTGTAAGTATGTTTAAAAAACAAAAAAGCAAAGTGGAAGTGTTTGCTGAATCTCCTTCAGCTCCTTTTAAACTATGTAATAATGTACAGAGAAAGTTGTTGGTGTTCAAAGAAATGATGTGGCTGTGCAATTTATGTACATTTGCAATTAGAAATATTAAAGATTTATTTAGATATTTTACATAAGTGCTCCAGCACCTCTATTCAGTTATTTCTAGCTATTAGAGCATCCTGGCACATGCCACATGCAGACACAAATGTGTCTTATCTGCCTCTCCAAACAGGTGCTCCCAGTAGTATTTGAGGCCTGACCTGGCTCCGCCACCTTCCCTTGACATGCTGAAGGGGTCTGACAACCAGGTCTGCTCCTGCCCCCACCACTCCTTACAAACCACCCTTCTGCCTCCAGTAAAAGTWGCAGAAAACTTGGAGGAAAGTCATWAAAACCTTGGGCAGCATCAGCACCTCTGCTTCATTAACATCACCATAATTAGCTCCTCRGGGAGAGGGGSAAGACAGRCTGGCTGCATSGAAATGAGTCAGGATGTGGAGAGCACCTGTGGCTATTCCTGTGCTCAGCAGCGCTGGAGTCGGGATGGGCACTGGGCTCTGCTGCCAGYGGCTTGAGCCACCCACCCAGGAGAACTCTCCTGTTCTGCCAGGAACCAGCACMTGCCCAAGGAAGGAACGCAAAACCCACCTAGGCCAAAATCCTCCCCCAGGGCTCTGCCATCCCCCTCAACATTGTTGRTATTAAAGGTTGAAAAAAAGTAAAAAGCGGCCCTGGAAACACCAAGCACCTCAGAAAATGCTGCAAGGAGGGATTAGTCAAAACCACCTTGACTTGAATAAAACCTCCTTAGCGGCTGTTCGGCTTCATTAGAGCAGAGCTGAATTCTCAGCCAAAAACACCCAGAACGTCTCTGTGCACTTGACAGCTCTCAGCATCTGCAGCTCCAGAGCCCGGCTGCAGCCGCTCCCARTGGACCCCAGCAGACGGGCAGGGCTGGGAGAAGTGAGACTCGGAATTGCAGATCAGCAGCCAGAACAGCCACGGGAATACGGGCTGGGATGCTGGGGAGCGCAGATGTATTTGCTTGAGGTTTTTAATCTGGAGAGTCATTTCAGCATAAGACTCATCAGTAATAATGATTTTCCAGTAATTGCACTCTTAGAGGATTTGTTCTGAGTTTRGTGAGTGAGAGTCACTGGCCCGTGAACTGCTCCTGGTGCCAAGCAGCACCTTCTCCAGCGCAGCTCAGGCAAGGCTGAGGTGGGACAGCCATGGTCCCACTCCATTGCACGGGCAAAGCCAAGTTGCACTGCGGCGCTGGAAACTGGGAGCTGTCAGAACTGGGCACCTTCACAACGGGCAAATGCAAGAGTCCTGCCCACTGTAACTGAGAACAAAACAGCAGCCACAACAGTGGCTACTGACARCCAAGGAAGTGACAGCATTAAGGCAATACTTGCCAAGCTGGGGTTTTAAGAGCACAGAAGAGCCTGTTTGTGTCAGTGAGAGCAAGGCAGGGACATGCAGTGACAAGGCTCATACCTAGGGAGGGAAGGGACAGAAACAGCTTGTTTCTGCTCCTCCAGTAATAGTTTCTAACTGGCTCCCAACAAGCATCTTCCCCTCACAGCTTCCCAAGCCCTTCACAAGCAGTCAGCTCCCACTCCACTGCAGTGGGTGAATGTCAGCATCCTTATTTTTACAACAGGGATGTGCAGTAGGAGCACAACTTTCCCAAGGCCTCCCAAAAGCTACAAAAGCCAAACAGCTGATTTTCTTCCCCTTCCGCCTTCTGTGCGCAGCCATCCCACGCACGCAGCCCAGGCTCCTGAGCAAACATYCTCTGGAGAAGTAATTCAAAGCCAGGCAGTAAACAAACCTCCAAAGCCTCAGCCCCAGAGACGGGAGCACAGCCGCTCCCTGCCAGAGTCAATAATGACAGGCGAGCAGAAAGGAAGGAGCTGGAAGAACAAGAGTCATTAGTGGAAACTTGTTGTTTGTGCTAATTAGATCATTATCTGGAAACTGCTATTGATGTTGCTATTTCAGCTCCTGCTGCTGTTCACAACTTTATTTTATCCGTGGCTATTGACTGCCCACACTTTTGTACATCCTGCAGGAAGGGCCAGCAGTGCTGCCCGCAGCCAGGCCAGGATGGAGAKGGTTTGTGTCCCGTGCCAGGCAGCACCTCCTTCCCCACCATCACCTCAGCACCTGCCATGTCTTGACACACAGGAAGAATGCTTTCCAGCTTGTTATGATGTGCCCTGTGCTATTATTGATCTGAGACAGACAGCAGATCAGGTTACTTGGTTATYAAGTAAGGTGAGAGGAAGAGAAAGACTTGGACACGTGTAGGATTTCTGCCATTTCCCACCTGACAGCCAGCATAGCTCCTCTACAGATAAATCATATTGATGCCGACCCCATACATGATCAGATTTTMTCATTGGTGGTATGAGCCATAATTGAATAACCTCAACCATTTGATTTTTGTGCTACATTGTCAAGGAACGAAGCCTGAATATCAGAGCTCCCGAGTTGACTGACTTTGATTTATTACAGTCGCTCTCAAGCTCCTGGAAGCCAAAGTCCCTCCTCACCCCTGAGGGAGAARAGTTGTGTGCTGAGGGACCTGGGCTGACGAAAGGACAAACATGAAGCTCAAGACTTAGCAAACCACAGATCAGGGAGCTGCGTTTGCACCCATAACACATTCTCCCTTTCTCCTGCTTGTTCACCAGTGTATCTGAACCTGACCTGCAGAAGGGCTTTTGTATTTCCACTGATGAGGTAAAGGAAGAGAGAAAATTACATCACATCACCATAACAGGCTTTCAATTTTRTCTTTTACTGCAATTTCTACCACTTTTACACTACACCTGCAGTAAATTCTGCAATGACACAAGTGAACTTAATTCTGCCACCATAACTGCMAAAAATATTTGYCTCCCAGAGTCAGYTGGGGCAGARGGYAGGGSATAGCRTGTGGGCTCACTGCCCCTTCACGGRACATTCTCGAGCGCACGGATRTGTCACACGCTCCCTGRCACTCASGCTGGTGACAACAGGCAGGCAGAGCACTGTGCCCTCCCGTAGGAGCAGCCAGGCCCAGCCCCCAACACCTGCTGCACGTGGGACAGCGGTGAGGAATGGGAATACTGGGAAAYGTCAGCAGCTGGCACGGAGGTGTGAAGCCAGGCTGCCTTCAGCCATCCCGCCGGCGCTCCCTCACTGAGCTCTGCTTAACACGGTGCCACATCCCCCTGCTGCAGTGCGAATAGAAACGCGCTCGAATAAATCACCTCTAAGTTAAAAGCAGCCATTAGCTATTAGCAAACACCGCAGGCCTGTGGGCCAGGGTAATTCAATGTGATATGCTTGGGCATGCAAGGTAATAGGTTCCAGCTGAAWACCATGTGATACAATCTCTTCAATGGGAGGTTAAATGAGGCTGAGACAGAGACCAGATGGATTTATCTGGGTAGCCTGATGATTTTTTGTGTGTGTGCTTAAGGTGAAGTGAAGGTAAGTAAGGCAGAAATAATCTGAGAGAAAAGCATGAGCTGGGCTGTGTGCAGTTGGGGAAGGGATAGCGGGRGGTTTGGGACCTCATCCTGCTGGAACAAACCAAGCAAGCCGGAGGATGCTCTCAAGGCAGTACAGATGGAAACAGCCAGAGAAAAATAAATACTTTATCAATTTCCCCTTATGGAGGAACAACCAGAGGGCAGAGTGAGACAAGTCGAGCGTAGCTGGGCAGATGTAGACACCTCACTGCTGATATTTGAGCAGGAATTTGGAGCCTAAACACCATCTTTCATCGTTTCAAGGACATCTGCAGTGGGCAAAGGGGYAGTGTGCTCTCCCAGGCTGAAATGTGGCCGCAGTGGCCATCAGTGTGGCCAAAGGAGGGGGCAGCTCCATAAACAGAGTCAGTACCTAAGAAAATCAAGTGTTCAGCTTGTGCTTGGAGCAGTTTGTTCTTGCTCAGGTGGGCAGCGGGAGCTGCAGGACCCCTGCAAGGCACAGCCAAGTGTCTGGAGGAATAGCACCTCCGAGAAAGCAGAGGAAATCCTTCCCTGYGAGGGTGGGGAGGCCCCTGGATCCCTGGCAGTGCCCAAGGCCAGGCTGGATGGGGCTTGGAGCAACCTGGGACAGAGGTAGATGTTCCTATCCATGGCACAGCGTGGGATGAAATTCCCCCACACAGGGCTATGCCATGCAGTGCTCTCTGCTTCAGGAGGTTCCGATCAACCTCTGCGATGGCAGAGACAGGTGGAGGAACAAAGCACAACCCGCACCATGTACCAGTTCCACTGATAGGGCCCAATCCGCCGCACTGAGGGGAAACCCTGGGCATTGCTATGAAAGCATCCTTATGGAGACGCCCCAATTCACTCCCGATGTGCACTAAAAACCACCAGGGCCCATCGACTCGGGCTGCCGCCGCCCTCACGGCCCCTTTATTCCGCCCTCACGGCCCCTTTATTCCGCCCTCACGGCCCCTTTATTCCGCCCTCACGGCCCCTTTATTCCGCCCTCACGGCTCCTTTTTTCCGCCCTCACGGTCCCTTCCCGCCCTCACGGCTCCCGCCGCCAGGAAGGTTCTGGAAGCTCCGGGCTCTCCCTGTGCCCGGGATCCTCACGGGAACATTTCCCGTGTGTGCGGGGCTCTCGGGGAAGCCCACGGGGCTCCGTCTGCTCCACCAGGAGGATCTGACTGAGGAGTCACCCCACGGTTCTGCTCCGTGAAACCGAAGGGCGTCCCAGGCGCCGGAGCCCGTCATGTCCGTGCAGAAAGGCAGAGCAGAGCAGCACAGCGCTTGGGACTCCCACATGAAGCAGCGCCCCGGTCAGAATCAGCCCCAAAATCCCCGCCCGACCCGAGCACCCAGCAAAGGAAAGCGCACCTACCCCGCCAGGCTCCGTCCTCTTCTCCAGGGCTCCCGAACTGTGCTGCGGGGCTCTGAGGGGACAGCCCGGCACGGGAACAGCTGGGCTGAGCTCAGCCCAAGCGGCACAGGTGATTCGGGGCTCCCAGCTGATCATTAACGCTGTAATCAGCCGAGAGCCGCCCCCTCCTTTCGGCACTACCGGGACATCTCGGACACGGAATTCCCAGCGCACATCAGGCAAATTTTAGGTCACTTACCTACAACAACCTGATGCAAAGAAAGACTCAAATGGAACAAGGAATCACTGAGCGAGTCTGGGCACGTTCAGGGTACAYACAAGCCTGCAGGGAAGAGAGTTCAAATTCTGGACTCGCTGCAACTTTTTGTTAGATGTTGTTTTATTTTGATTTCTACCCAGAGAGGAATACCAGACCCAGTGTCTGATGACAAGAAAGATTTCACTGGTATATAATATTCATATCACATGTGCCATAAATAGAATTAKGAGTGCTGTGCTGTGGTATTCTCTGAAGAGAATATATACAAAAGTGCTATTAAAAACCCAGCGCCTGCTACCTTTCCTGTATTGTTTCTTTAGCTAGAGAGGTACCTCAGGATTAGCAGATTATCAGTGCATTAGCATTCATATCCKGGATAAAGTGTCTCTGGTCATTTGCACGGGCACAGAGTGGTAACTTAAAGRCTCTATGAAATAGGATGCTAAATAATACTCAGAGGAAATTGAATTAGACAGGAGGRAAGAGAAATGTGACTGCCATTAAATCTCTAAAGTACATTCCTGGTTTATTCCATCCCCCCCCTCCGAGAATAATATGGCATTCAATTTTCCAATTATATAAATACATGAACACTGGATTACTAGAGGCAGATAATTGAATATTTTGACTATTCTACRAGGGACCCTTCATATTTGAAGTGGGAGATGAATAGGGCGTTCAGCATCAGCCTGTGGATGCATGAGCTATAAAAACCTCTATTAGATCCAGAGAGTATAAAGGTCTCCCATAGAGAGAGAGATCTTATCAGTGTTCAATATACAATAGTTAATTTATTCCACTGATATCAGGCTAAGTTATACAATAGCAAAACTGGGACATTTTAGGCCACACATCGTACTACTTCAAAGGTGCAAGGAAAGGCATTCGCAGTCATAGCATTTCAAATCCACCTCCTCTGTAACTCTGTCTTTACAGGACATCAATCACGAGATGAGAGGAACTGTAAGCTATTTTCCAGTAACACACTGCCAATCGCAAGACAAATGTCAGATGTCACAAAAGGAGAAGTAACCATTTTTCARCTTGTGAATGTCTTCAAATATATTACAATGAAAGTGTGAAAAAAATGACCCTTTCAGCTTCATTTGTTCTGACAGGTGCCAGACCTTGGAGTTTGGCATTTTATCTTCATACTGCAATAATCTTTATGAAACTTGAAACAAGGCTGAGGGCAGTGGCATTAGTTAATCTACAATTATCCTCTTATGTACAATACATAAAATTTCAAACAGTCTGGCCGTTGAACTATATATTATAATCTACTACTATTTTATTTGTGTTACAGAAAAAGGAGAAGGGATGCCCACGTCTGACATTARCACATGCTGGGGCCTAGTTTTGTGTGGGCTCAGCCTGACTCCTGCATTGCATTGCCATGCTGCTATTGCCACTTGGGAAAAACACATGCTGCTTAAAACTGGAACCAGGAAAGAAACTCTATAAACATTCCCTGAAGTGAAAACTCACTGATACCCTGTGTGCATTTAGTCCCTGACATAAAACAGGTGGGTGCCCCCTCAGTGACACAGCACATTCTGGGGCAGCAGCCACTGCAACATTTTGACATGGAGCTCAGAGAATGTTCTCCAACCCAAAGCTCAATGCCCATCTTACAGCTTTGCCATTTCTGATAGCGTGGAGGACTCTAAAACATAAACCAAGTCATTAACATTRAAGATAAAACAAAGGAGGAAAATCAAGCTCAGATGTAGCCATTCATTACTGTAATCAAATAGGAGACCACAAAGAATTTCACTCAACAGCCCTGAAGTTCCAAGTWATTTCTGTCCTTCCAGCTCTGCATAGACCACACAAGAAGTGTGTGATCRTGGAAGTCACGGTTCATTTCCTGATAAATAAGACTCCTCTGTACAACTCCAGGGGTACAGCCCAGCAGTTTTGACACAATATCTTTAGATCTAATTCAGAGTTATGCTGTTATTTAAGAGAACAACGAAAAATATGTGCAAAGATASAAAAAGATCTGCTCTAGATGTTACTGCAGGTCCCAGAAAGGTAACAAACATGCAAAAGACAAAAAATAAGCAAACCTAGAATACAGTTAGTTTAGGCTAAAGTCAGTGACAGATTGGTTCCACTGGAATTTAGTGACCTCTTAGGCCTTTTCACTGTCCAGCTTTCTGCAGAAGCAGTGCTGAATCCCTGAAGACAAAACCACCACTTGATTCACCAAATTTGACTTAAGAAAGTAAATTTTGTTCTGTGAATAAGTGTGAGCTTATCAGTTCTGTGGAAGCAAAAGGATAAAGAGTTTTAGTTTTTCTTTAAAAAACTAACAGTACTTGTCATGGCAAAGACATGTACAAAGAAGTAGAAGCCAAATTATTTCAATGTTTTAAGYCTGACTTTAAAAAGTAAGTACAGAGACATTGACCAAAATCTGTATCGATTCCTACACATACAGTCCAAGCCATGGAAAGAAGAGGGCAAAAGCCTGAAGTCTGACCACAAATGTCATTTCAGGTTTCAGWTTTCCAGTCTGGTATTTGTGACTRCAGTTCTTTCCTTGGTTTCTGTGACATTCCTGTGCACACAAAGCAATGTAATCCCTTTGACACGAGTGTGCCTCTCAGTCAGTGCAGCCAATCCCATGATGCTGGTTATCATCCCCTGTGTTTTGGTCCTTCTCTTCCCCGCACTCAGGATGAATGCACAGTTTGTCACAAGATGTGCACCGTAAATCCCACAGAGAAGAGAAGAAATACCCATCGCCAGGGTCATTATTTGAAAATAATTCAAAAAGTAGACTTTTTGAAGAGCATAAATAAAAAATGTAGCTGAAGTAAATAGTCGCCACTCCCAAATGCAGGGATTCCAGAGCCGGCCTCTCCTCCAGCAGTACACGGACCTACCTGAGGATCAACTCCCAGCTCTGTCCCTGCACAGCAGTGCCCTTAATTGCGATGATTTCTGTAATCTGCAAACTTGCTGGCAGTGTCTGTGTGGGTGAGGAGGGCCGGTGCAGCCGGTGCCAGGTGCAGCCCCTCTGCCTGGCAGGGCTCCCTGGGGCACACCAGGCGCTTCCCTCGCAGGGCAGCCAGGCGACACTCGCACAGCTCGATCAGCGACGACACCTGCTCGTGCAGTGGCAGTGACTTGTATTTCCTCTGGGCCAGGCAGAAGAAAGCTTCCACAAAGGCTTGCAGACACATTCCTGCAAGGAAAAGCTGCTCAMAGGAGGCTGATTGGGAGCACAGCACCTCTAGCAGCCTGCATTCTGTAGGGATAATACTATCGCGTGTTTCTTGTGCCAGCAAGGCCAAATGTGTGTGTGTGATGGGTGTGAATACAAACAATCGTGATAGTTCACATCTTTTCATTTAAATGGCAGCCATCTGGAATGCTCAGAAAGAAAAAAAAAATTGTCTGTCCTTCTAAGACCAAACGCCAAGGTTTTATTTGTATGTCACACTCATTGGGTGTTTCAGGGCAGGCTAAGCCCAGGCTGGGTTACAGATGGGTGATATTTTCTATCACTGAGGCAGCTTCTGGCTTTGCACACCTCAGCCTGGAATCYAGAGGCAAAGTGGTACAGCAAGAACCCATTTCAGGATATTGCACCACTAAATTGATGCAGTATTAGCCTTAATTTCTGCTGCCAAAATTATTAAGTTGAAACCAAATCAGACACACAGCAATATACTGAGTATCAAGGAAAACAATCCAGCTGGAGAGAAAAAACAAGTTTATGTCGGCAACTGAATTGAGTCTTTTCAACTCTGTATTTTTAGAGA
The DNA here is from genome assembly GCF_030028575.1 of Malurus melanocephalus. Lineage (NCBI taxonomy): Eukaryota > Metazoa > Chordata > Aves > Passeriformes > Maluridae > Malurus > Malurus melanocephalus. Next base: position 1,126,690 of record NW_026623413.1, on the reverse strand, counting down.
TGGATCCGACCAAAAAGTTCACAGCAGTGTGTTATTTCAGTCTGTAACACTATGAAGGTAACTGCATTACCAAGCACTACCTTAGCAAGATGCGAGCTTATGTGAAGCACTGCTTTGCTTCTGCACAGCCTGCACCGAGTACAAACCCCTTTGAAGGTGAAGAGGCCATTTTTTCAGTCATACCCACCAATTCCACAATAGTTGTTTCAASTGAATGAAAAACAAACAGCTGAAGTGTGCAGTGCCAAAAAAAAGTCTCTGCTATAATACATCTGCTCTGCCCCTTCCCGCACAAAGTCCTCTGCAGAAGCCACATGCTGCAGCAGAGACTCTYCAGGTGCTGTTTGATCATATCTCTCTATCAGCACTTTACCAGAGCCAAGGGGAAGAGGAGCAGTGTATTAACATTAATTATTGTATTTAAAATCTTGAAATAATAAAACCTACTCCAATTCTTAATTAAGAAGTCAGACCCCAATTGGTTGTGCAAAATGCCAGCCACAAGGCACAGTTAGCACTGCTTTGTGCTTTAACTGGCTCTCCYAGTTTGAACATACACTTTAGGAGATTATTTTAGGATGAGATATTGAAAGGTTTGGGGTTTTTAACTAYGTTGGCTTATTGATGCTGCAGGAAAGGCACCTTTTCAAAATATGACAATTACATTCTGAAGTATAATTTCTCYCAACCAAGGCTGCAGCTGGGGTCGTTTACAATCTTGGCTGTAAAACAGCTTGCAAAGGAATTGTTGAGTTATCTGAAAGCAGCAGCTGCCGGCTCAGTAAATTATTTTATCAGTCAYGGTGAGCTCCAGGCAGGGAAAGCACCTCTGGTAGCAAACACACTTTGTCCCCAGAAGTGACACTCATGTGAAGTACATGATGAAAAAAGTTAGAAGCTACTTTAGAACAACAGAATTGTGCCTGTCTTGGTTACATCTGGGAGTGGGCTGAACACAAAGCCAACAGAAATGGGGGTATTCTGTGTTTTAACACCTAAAAACATCTGGCTCATTGACACCATCCACTAATCTCTTAATTTTGGAAAGCCTGATGATTCAATTGCATGTCTGTTGTTTTTCCTAGTGAAATTCTATCCAGCAACCACATAAATGATTTATAGCCACCCTGAATGCTAAATGTAAATACTCAGATTTTAGATAGCCGGGAAACTGAGGTGACCCTCACGTACCTAAGGTAGTGCTACCCTGAAGGGTAACTACCACAGCACTAACCAGAAGAAATGGTTATAAATGTGCATGCCTCAGGTGTACATGGCTTGTTCTCATTTCTATTGAATGTTTGAAGTGTACCTAAGCTACTAAAATGGGAAAAGAATAACCCCCRATGCCAAATTTCATCATTTTTCAATACAAACCTGGGTTACCTGATTCTTTGTGGTCAATGCCCATGTTATTCCACCTCCTTGTGATATCAATATATAGGATATCTACAGCAGCCATTGAAAAATTGCTGTTACTCAGTTTGCAGTTTCTGTTAAAAAAAATAAAGAAGAGATTCCGATTACATCTAAACTCCCAAGTTGGGAAAAATTCTGCAAGGGCAACTTACAGGTGAAAAATTTGCTCAATTCATGCGTACGGACTCACTGTAACTGCTCACTCTAATAAAACACACACAGCAGGGAGCAAACAGACCAGCATTCATTTAGTGCTCCTATCTGAATGGAACACGCCCAAACCCGGAATATTTCAATTAAAGCTATGACCTGACTGCTACACAGAGCTTCCTCCCAGGCTATTGCCAGTACTCTGAGGCTGTAAGAGAATGGAATTAATTGGTACACCACAAAACCCCCCACAAATCTGCACAGACTATCTGCATGAGGCAGAGTTTGCACAGAGAAATACCCTTTTATTTRTCTGACTGATCCTGTTTGGAAAGGGCTGGAGGAAGCTTTCAGGCACAGCTTTCCTTCTCCATGCCTGAACACTGATGAGATTTATCCTCGTGCTGCTGAACTCAGCTCTGGATGCAGCTCWGGCTGTGGGGATGTGGAGCTGGGACTCCTGTGTGGTTCGAGTCCACAGTGCAGTGTTGATCAGGGGATGGGAACTGGCCCTGTGGCCAGCATTTCCAGATGTCTGGCAGCCTGGCTGCAACCACTGCACGTGCCAAAGAGCTGGCCAACATTTCTAGCCAGAAAAGAAACAAAAAAACCCAAAGCTCTCCACCCCAAACCCAGATAACTGAAATGAATCTCACTCTTTACTAATCTCAGCAGAGCTCCCTTAAAATATAGAGTAAGGTCTGGAGGTCTGGCCTACATAGTCAAAAAATTCTCAGGCAGCATCCAAACAAAGACTAGAGACACAATCAGTGTTTCCTTTTTAGTTATTTTTTTAGAATGAAGAAAATATTAAAGGAGAACAGATTTTGATGAGCCAGAATTTGGGTGGACAGTCTCTGCAAGCACTTGCCCACACACCAGATCCCACTCATGTATCATTTTATTCCTGAAAAGTGATACAACACACAGAAACCTGACCTTCCTTCTGAAATGAGCAGCAATGACAGCTCTTCAGAAAAGGGCSTTATAGCTGGTATAGATCCTCTGGGAGAAAATAAACAAAATATCTGCCAGTATTAAAAAGTTTAATTTAACATGCATTAAGAAACTGCAAAYACTATTTCATTAAGATATGGCAATTTATTTGAATATTCTTAAAAGCAAATGTTGGCATTTATKCTGTGTTCCTCTGACAAGTGCCAAAATAAGGCTGGATTAAACTACAAAAAACACAGAACTGGATGCAATCCTGTGCTGGTCTGTGGATAGAGCAGATGCCTTCAAACATTTTATATATATCATAATTTGTATARACCAAGTTGTTGCATATTCATTCCTGAATGCTAAATGCATCTGCATAGAAACAGGAAACAGGATCTGTGTTTTAAGAGTACATCTGCTGCTGCTGCTCATTTCTTTTGTCATAGTCAATGAAAGACACAAAATGAAGTATTCGTACCATGACTAGAACAGATAGAGCCATAAAAAACAATGAAAAAAACCCTCCTAAATAAAATGTGAAAAAATAAATTGAGTTCCTTGACATTGCAAGGTGCAATTTCACAATGCAAATCCTCCCTGAACAGCGCATCAGGAACTGGCATTTGGGAATCCTTCCTGCGGCCTGGGGCGGACGGCGCTGCCCCCACCGCCGACAGAATCAGATCAAGTGACCCAATTTCAGTTGTCACTTTCTCACAATGATATTTCTCYCATTTCCTGGGAACGTGACATGTTGACGAAGATGGCAAATTGTATCTGCCAAASTATCCCTGATCTGCTGTCAAATAAAGACCCAACTTCCTCCTAGACACGGACTCACAGGTCAGGTATTTCAGGAGCTTGGCATGATGAAAACGGATCTATTTTGTAATGGAACAGGCAATGGCTCCACGCTGGAAGGCATTTCAAACCCTGCCAGTTGAAGGTGTATCACAACCAGGTACACCTGGTTACGGTACACCAGGTTGAAGGTGTATACAACCAGCTTTTATCCCACTGACCTGATGAAGGTGCGGAACCCCGTCGGCCCCAGCTTGGTGGTCCCTTTGACCCCGAGGAATCGGATGAACAAGGCGGCCACCCTGTCGACGAGGCGCAGGTAGCTGAACTGCTTGGCGTATTTGGGGAACACCTGCTTGAGGCACAGCGAGGGCAGCGCGGCCTCGGCGCTCCTGTGAACGTCCGGCTCCGAGCGCGCCACCAGCCCCGCGTCCGGCAGCTCCTCGCTCGCGTCCCGCACCTGCTCCAGACTGCGGCACCTGCACAACGCAACCACAGAGGAGTTGGACTGGGAGGGAGCTCAGAGGTCATCCCATCCACCCCTGCCATGGGGACACCTTCCACAGAGCAGGGTGCTCAGAGCTCATCCCATCCACCCCTGCCATGGTGTAAGAGACCGTATGGAAGACCCTTGACTGTCTCACGATCATCGAAAAAACCCCAAGGCGGGAGAAAGGGGGGACTTTTGCTCAAAAGAGTCTGAGCCAGATCAAGGTGGAAGGACTGCCAAGTTTCCAGCTCCTAGACTGCTGAGAACAATGGATGTGAGCTACAGATGATCGCACCGTTCCTGAGGAGAACGGTACAGCTCACAGCCCATGCTGCACACCTTAACAATAGACATTCTTTCCCCACCGCTTGGCCAGTTTTCCATACTTCGCAACCCCCTGGCTTGCTGCCACCCGCTTTCAAAAAGACTATAAAAAGTCTCTCCGAGAAGACCCCGATAGAGATCTCTCCCGACGGATGCTGGCGAACCCATGGAACCTCGGAGGATTCGTCTGAAGCCGTTGGTAGCTATAACCCCACCCTCTTTTTCTCTCTCTTTTTCTCTCTCTTTCTCTCTCTCTCACCCTCTTCTATCGCAAAATATCCAAATAAATTGTTCCTGATTATTTAAAGCATATATATTTGCCCCTCGTTTTCTTTTGCACTCTGAGATTCCGATAACGAACCTCTCACGACCCCCGCTTGAGTTAAGCGGATCGTGACACATGGGGACACCTTCCACAGAACAGGGTGCTCATGGACACCCGAGCCACTGCTGCTTTCAGGGACCATCACACTGTAGTTTAAAAAGTCTTCTGGTTGTAGTGAGGTGGGGGTTGGTCTCTTTTTCCGGGCAACAACTGACAGAACGAGAGGACATAGTCTTAAGTTGTGCCAAGGAAAATACAGGGTAGATATTAGGAGAAACTTTTTTACAGAAAGGGTGATAAAATATTGGAATGGCCTGCCTGGGGAGGTGGTGGAGTCACCATCCCTGGACGTGTTTAAAAAGAGATTGSATGTGGYGCTCRGTGCCATGATTTAGTTTAGTTGAGGTGTTAGGACAGAGGTTGGACTCGATGATCTTGAAGGTCTCTTCCARYCTGGTAATTCTGTGATTCTGTGATTCTGTGATTCTAARACTATTGCTGCAAAATGTTCAAATCAGCTCTTTAAAGCTGCTCCTTAGAATTAATTGTTTTGACTGACACAGCTGAGTCAGGCAAATGAATGAAAGGTCAAATATAAGGTAATGCTTCTGTTGCCACACAGAGAAAAGCAAAACTTAATTTACATACTAATGTCTGACCTCAATACATTCGTTTCTCTAATTCTGCAGCTTATGACAGAGCACTCTTTAGAAATGATCAACTGTGGTGAAGCTTTAAAAAAAATTTAAATTTTAATAAAGCTTATGGAAATGACATCTAAGACTACTTATCTTTTATACATGATTACTAATTTATTAATGTTTCCTCCATCTATGTTTTATCCCTTTCTTTCTGACCAGCCTTAATCTTTATGCAAATACAAGTTGCTAAGGGACAAACAAATTTGCAACTACTAATTAAAGGCTTCAAAATTTGCAGCATTTTGTATACTTGTATATAAAATTTAGCTGTCAAATTCAGAGTAAAACGGGGTAAGAATCACAATGTTAATATTTCTAAGAATGCTCACTTGATGTATTTTACATTTAGGGCATTGCTAGAAGTATAAATTAAGCAATTTCAGTATCAGCTTACAACTGCTTACCTAATAAAAGAAAATATTATGTTCTGGATTCTGAAGCTATAATTATTCCCTCAGCTGAGCCTCTATTCTCCAAGCAAGGACTACGTTAACATAGTTAAAAGCAGAGATTATTTTGCGTGACAAATCTATCTATCCAGCCATTTATCACCACAGACTATGGACCTCCCAAAGAAGAGATAAGTGTTTGTACCTGGAGCGTGCAGGAATGAAATATATTCATGTGCCTCATTCACAGAAATAAATCATTTAGGAAACCAAGGCCAAGCCAGAGCAGTGTCTCTGCATTATCAACCATTCATGAATTTGCTTTTATGAACTAATCCCATTACTTTTATTAACACAGAGACTTCCAGCACTCCTAGGATGTCATAGCAAGCAGTTCATGGTTTGCCTACATGTTGTGTGAGTAATCAGCTTTTGTTTTGTTCTGGCCACTCGTGAGTGTCATTTGAAGAAAATGAATATTCATTCCCTCTTTACCCTCTGGCAAAGTGAGAAAACGTCAATAGCACAAGAATTTCCACCTTTCAAAATAATAATAYAGTTGCACAAAGATAAAAGTATTAAAAGAATGTTAAACTCACACAGTAAGAGATTTTTGACGTTTTGTTAGAAAAAATACGGCTCTTACATAGAGTTTATTCAACACTTTGGAGAATGCTTTGAGGGAAGCAAAGCAACCCCAGTAAAGAGTCCACATTTTAAAGAGCAGAATCAATCAGATTAAACATAAGGATTGATAATCACCACGCTCTTGGCAGACAACGAACTTCTGATCACACCAAATACATTTTGAAAACACAGCAGCTGTCCTGTCTCTGGGAAGCAGAAAGTGCTGAAAGCAGAATTTCCATCTCTCTCCAAGACAAAAAAAAAACCCCGTATCTCAGTTAAAGAAATAAAYTGGGTAAATCACCTCACTTAGATTTTAAACTTCACCTGCAGCTTCTAGGCCTGACACGGTGTTTCCTGAGGAAGGGTGAAAGGCAAGGAGTGCACTGCTTGTTTTGGAGAGTTGRCAAGTACTTTTTAGGTGAATCCATGGATAAAATCTTGCTTAAGAAAACCAAAATAATTTATTAGACTGTTGGAAAAGTGAAGCCCAAGTGCCTGCAGCCTGTCAGCAGCCATCAGAGCAGCTCTCACCCGCAGCATYGCCCGTTCCGGGCTCTCCGTTTCTGTCCCTGGAGTGCTGTTTGTTTGYCACAGCCATCAGTCCCCTTTCTGAGAAGGATGGTTCACTGCCTCTTCAGATTGATGGATTTATTAYAAAAATAAACACTTCTCATTAAAGATTAAATCGCTTTTGGCAGAAAACAGAAGACTGGAAAGTTTGCTGCCTTCACACAGTGTTAATGAGTGTTTCCAAGATGTAGAGACTTGGCATGGATCCTGATCTGCTCCACACCAGGGACACAAAGCCGTGGATGAGAACATTACTGACATTTTCATTTCATATGCAGAGCAGACTAGAGCTGTGGTTTAATTTCTATAACTCTCCCTAATATGTACTTTAAATAATTAAAGGAGAAATGCATCTGAGGAGTCTCAGGTGCTGAAAAAACCCCAGCTATTTCCTAATTATTAATTGAGATTCTTTACTTCCAACTTTCTCCTCTTAAGAATAATGGTGATATAATTCTGTATTCACTACAGATTTATTACTTTTAATGTAACACAAGCAGTGAATGCTTATGTTATTACCTGTCAGCTATGAGWGCAGCAGAAAATATGGCATTACTGTAATGAAATAATGGATAAGCAATGCAAATCCTGCATCCAAAGACTTTGTTCCACTGTAGCAAAAATTATTACAGAACAAAGATCATTAAATATAGTCCCCAATAMTTTCTTTTCTGTGGAGGTTGCTGTTATTATTCCTAGTAGATTTATTTGTGTTCACTATTTGCTTTCAAGGTACTTATGTGCCTCATTATTTCTCCAGAGTTTCTTTTGTTTCCTTAGAAAAGCGTGCCTGAAAAATAATAATGCAGGATAGCACAAAGGCAAACCAGCTGTAAAGCCTGGGAATGCWCTGAAATTAGACCACCAAGTGTCTTACAGCAGAACAGAAAAAAAAACAAACCCCAGGATATTTCTTCCCATGTGGAAATTATTCTTAGAAAGCAGTTGTGCTTATGCTGGGGCAGAAAAGGAGCTTCACCCTGTCATCCAATGGAGCAGRAAGCAGCAGTGCAATTGCATTTTATCAGCCTTAATCCTCCTATTAAAGCAGGTGAATTCTCATACACAAAATAACACTACTGATGATTACACTGCTATTAAGTCATGTGACTTCATGCTTTCATTTTGTGGCAACTGGGTGCTAGGCAGTTTTATTGCTTTCTCAGTGTTTCAGAGACTAGAGACCAATTACTACTTAAAAATAAGCCAATCAWCTCTCTTGCTGAAAGATGACTAGCAGCAGAAGTTAAATTATAGAGAACATCACTGCCCCCAATACATTAATTTCTGTCACTCTGTCACTGTAAAAATTTACAGCAGATATAATCTCTTTGAAGGGGGATCAAGTCATAGAAAGTACAAGCCTAGTTTTAAATAGAATTTTAATTTTAATGAAAGCTTCAGGGAATGATGTTTATGCTGCTTATCTTTCATACCTGGTGATTAACTTAATTTATACTTAATGGAAGAGGATATTTCTAATCCCCAGACAGGCTCAACATCTGTCTGTGACTATGTTTTTGGAAGCCTTAAGCTGCTTGTGATTGATGTAATAAAACCAGGATCCTGCAGAACTGACACCTGAAGGATATCTGTAAGAGGAAAAATGTTATTTTTCTRCTCAATGCCTCTGCTTAAGTCAAACCAAAATCCAAGCATTTAATATTGATGTCCCTTAAAAACCTGCTTTGCACTCCCTCACCATTATTTGAGGACAAACASGGGAATAAGCAAACAGTTCTCAAATATGTTTATGATCGAATATTCATTCTCATTATGTGCAGTGCCTGAGAGCACSTAACTTTCTGATGGCCTGAAGCTAATGAGCATAATAAACCTCCTGCAAAATCTGTGAAATAGTCTCCATTTTTCCTTCTCATTCCAAGTCTATTTAAGACCAAATATTAGCAAAAATAAATGTTTTCATTTATCACATAATTACAACAGGGGAAAAARGTCTTGAAATATAAACATCTTGCCAGAAAAAGATATAATTTTCAACTTTGTCCCAATAAATCATAGTACTCCTGTTGAAGGCAAAAAAACTAGGCATTTCCAGCTRTCATGTATATGCATGTTATTTTAAATTCTAATTCTTAGAAGGCACCTGCACATAAGAACTCTGCACTGGTGTTCAGGGATATAATCCGTGCATGCACATCCATTTATTCCATTTCACTGTTATCTATTAAAACTCTGTGATGTGGCCCAGGAGCCCCAGTGCAAGGAGTGATTTSTTTCTTTTCTCAGTGAGGTGATGCACCTCAGTCTGCCCTTGGCTSATCGATTGGTTCTAACATCTTCTAGGCTGCATGAAATCTGATTTTTGGAAATCAATTTGTTCATGGGTTGTACCATTCCTGAGAGAACACAAAATACATGCCACGACTCAGGAGTCACATGAAGGACTGGAAGGTGGAGACCAAGACAAAGCATTCAAGGCTCCCCCCAGAGATTTTATGCAAAACCATCACAGTTGGTTGTAGTTTTAGTTACACATAACATAGAGATTTTAAAGATGTCAAGGAGACGGGTAAAAAATAAGACATTTTTCTACTATAAATGCTGTACATACAGCCATAAATACACACTCTATAACTACAGTTTCTCTTTACAGTTACTTGTACACTTCTGCTATGAAAACTATCTGGTGGGAAGCAAGTTCACTTTACAGAAAATTAGAAGTTACTGGAGTTTACATTAYAGAGAACTTGGAAAATTAATTGAAAGCAGAGTTGCTTCTGTGCAGCACAAACACTCAAGAAGGTGAAAGGGAAGAAATGTCAAATTAAATAAACATATATCCYTCATTTTAGACAAGGCAATTAAACTAATATTCTGAAAATCAAATTTCATTCAAAATGCATTTAACTGAAGATTAGTAATGGCAATTGTGCATATACAAAAGCCAGGAAAAAGCTCTGTAGTGAAGAGTGCAGCTGAATCACTGCTCCTGCAGTAAGATACCACCYAAAAACTAGATTATGTTAGCAAGCYACAGGCTACCTAGAGGTGAAGATGATTTTGCTGATAGCAGAAACTCAGTTCAAATGATTAACATATTGAAGTGTCAGGAAAAAATGCTTTGCTCTCAAACCTAACTATCAATTCCCTTCCTTGTATGAACACAGAAATCTCTCAGTGAAGCCCCCTGGATAGGGAAGGCACACACAGACGTTGCCTCTGCCCCAGACTTTCAGAGATGAAAAAAAGTGGTTTTAACTTCAAACCACAAAAGCTTTCTTGTATTGAAAACGAAAGAGGAAATTAYAGGGGGTGGAATGAGGTGATCTKTAAGGTCCCTTCCAGCAGAAGGCTGACTCCRCCAAACACTTAAGTAAACACTTCAGTACTTGATGAATAAGGTCAAAATTGCTATTGTTTTATATCCTATCCAATGTAACTCGAGCAAATTTCTGACCATATTTAASCTGAATTTTCACTGGTTTCAGCTGAAGCTTCCCATCAGCAACGCCTGGATACAGCMAACATCTGTATGCAACACAGCTCCCAGCGATGCTTTCAAGTACKGCTGACTTCATGGTTTAAAAAACAAAACAAAGCAACACAGAGCAGCTTGCTTTGTTAGAATTCAGTCAAAGCAGCAGCAGTCAAAGASGAGCTCCAAGATCCACGTGGCAGTTTGGGAAGGAGGTTTGGATGGCAGAGCTGTGCCATCAGCTGCTGGGACACTGCTGAGGGACATAAACTGCATCCAAACCTACCTTAAACCGGGCTCTCTTTCCATCAAGTGTCACTGACAAYCTCTAATCAAATAACTGAATCCAAAGCCATGTTTAGAGCTGCTGCCTCAACATTCATTTTGATGCCATGTGGAAAGAGATGAAGCAGCCACACCTTTATTCCTCACCTCCCTTCTTTTTGGGCAAACCTTGGAGATTACGGCAACTCTTGTGGCTCCCCTACAAAAACTAGAGAAGAGATATATTTTTCCTCTTCTCTGTATTTTATCACAAAGGGATTTTTTTAATGTAAGAATCACAGTAACACAGGAAAAGCAAAAAAAACTTCTTAATGATCAACTTAAAATGTAATATGATGTGAATATCTAAGAGATGTAATTGCTGCTGCATAGGTTGATACATTCAAATGTTTGGAAAGTTCAGATTTTATGGAGACACTTGTGACAAGTCACATTTATCTCCAATCCTTCTTCTATTGCTCACAAGAGAGCAAAAAGAAAAGAGAAGTCAGTAAAAAACTAATTAGATTAKCTGCATCTCAAAACATTGTGAGTCCAGTGTAATTGGCCAAACTCATCTCCATGCCCAGTTTGACTGCACAGACCCAGAGCTGGGTTCATGCTGGAGCTGGGGGCACTGCACACACCAATTACTGCCAAAGCACACCATGAGCTTGGGCCAATTACCTCCACACTACTGAAAATGAAACCTTTTCAAATCCTGCAACCCATATCAATTCTTGTCCATTAAAATTTCCGAATGACCTGGGCCTGTCAGCAGCTCACTTGCTTAGTWCATTGTAAGCACTTCCAGCTGTCCCTCAATATGGGGTCATTGCAGGAGATTCAGGAGAAGACTGAATTCACTCTTTATGTGCAAGTTAAAATACAGCCTGTCCAGTCAAGACGTGAGTGYTTGGAATACAATGTGTGAGCAAACACAGAGCTGCTTGCAAAACTGATGAATAACAGCACYTTTTGCAGTGGTGAAGGCTAAAATAGGAATAATCACAAATTAATCTGTATCTATGCAAGGGATGTGGGTTTAGCTATTTTTATAGAAATGTTATTAGTCATTTTTTGTCAATTAAAACATTTCAGATTGCATTTCAGATTACAGCCACTTAGAAATCAAAAGGTCTATCATCAGATTTCATTATCTTTCCTGTGTTAGGACTTTGCCACAGCACGTCCAAATTATTTGCCAATGTTCTGCACTCAGTATTGTATTTTCTGTTGCTGTAGTACAACATAAGAGGCTCTTAAAACCAATGTGGAACTATTCTGTCAGTCAAGCACTACCAGATCCTTCCCTTCATGGAGGGACATCTCACAGTGTAGTTCATAGAATTTCCAATAGGGCCTGTCCTAATCAATAGGAGAAAGGTTAAATGCTCTTAAGGATGTARCAGATAAATAATTGGAAAAGCAAGWGCAGGGAGCAAGGATCAAGATACCAAAACATCTGCTTCACAAAMCTGAATGGAGTCATTGAGGCAAGTTCTTCTTGAGCAGGATGAGAAATAGCAGGAGAAATAAATACTCTCCAACTACAGAAAAACCAAGTTAACATTTCAGTAATCTGAACTGAAGGAACATTGACAAACATCACATTCAAAAGTCTCCCTCACATGTCTAACTCATCAAAAGCTGCCCGGGCTAATGTAACAGACAYGAATTGATAGTGGAGCTGGCAGATTGCCTGATGAAGGACTAAACCARAAAGCCCTCTAGGAAAGAGAAAGGGGCTAATTCAATGTGCTTCCAAAGGGCTYTGGCAGAATGAGCCTGAATATGAACGCTGGGTCATTTTGAGTGATGGAGAAAAAAATTGTGTCAGCCTCTAAAATGAACCAGAGGAGAAAGATCAATCTCAAGAAAGCTGCACATRAGAGTTTATACACTCTCAGGCAGAAATAAGGCTTGGAATGAAGAGGTGGTGCTTGAGAGGCATTTGAATAGCTGCAAACCTGAGCAGACTTGCAAGTAAAGGGATACAGGAACCAACTGAAAGCTCCAGCAGTCAGCTCATAAAGTCAATTAGCAAATGGAAACCCAAACACTGATACTTCCATAGCTGGGTTTATTACATGCTTATTTTGATAGGCACTAAACTCACTCCATATAATGYAAAAGGCACTGACAACCCTGAGTAATGAATCCCTGAGGAACATAATACAGTTGCTCACAGCAGCGGAAACTAAGATACATTACAGGCAGCCTGAAGAACAGTCATTATTTTCTGATCAGTGATAGCTGCAGCACCAGCATTCTCCCATCCARCCTCTGGAGTTTCTGACCCTCTTAATCCACCCCTGTCACACAATCATAACCTTACAATACGGAGAGTGAGATAAACACAGTAATAAATGGCAGGAATGACTTTATCATCAACAAAATCTAGGCTAATCATACTCTCGAGACATCTCTGCACAGTGTATTTTCATTTTTCCATTAAACTTGACTCAAACATCAGGGGAGGTTATGAAACTGAAGAAAAATATCTGGAAAATAAATGCAATACAACTGAACAGGTGATTTCCTGAATTTAAGAAAGCACAAAATTGGTCCTCAAAATCAAGAAATTAAGGATTAAGATTTGCGAAATATCTTTGGAATAAAAGAGAATCATTATTGAGAGGACTGTTTGAGTGAAGACCCAAATTCCTCTTGCAGTTTAGTGACCAGGCCAGACCCATCGGTCACAGTAGGTGACATCGCCTAAAGAAGCTGCCACTTTAAAATAAGCCACATTTCWGGCAGAAAGCATGTTAAGTAGAATGTCCAGAAATTAATTCATGTTTTCATTAAATACAGATTACATTCTCCTCCCAGAAACTACTAATTTTGTCCTCTACCACAAAAAGGAATCGTTTCAATAGAGAAAGTTGTATAACCAACACAGTGAAAAAAATGAACCATCTTGTTTTCTGCAAGAAAARAGGAAGATCTTTGGTGTAGCAAGCTCTACAAAACCTTGACTGAATTTCYTCCTAATGCCAAAAGAATAAAATAAAAAAGTCAGTCTGACAGGCATTAATATTTACAGGGTGCTCTCAGAACAGAGTGACATTAGGCAGTGTTTGCATGCTGATCTTGCGAAAATTTGAGAGCGACCACATTGGGGTTCTTCCTGCTCAGGAAATTAGTTAATCATATTTGACATTTGCTAGAGCCACAGAACCCAGGGAAGAGAATTGTACCTGACATATTTTAAAAAGRAGGGAAAAAAATAATCAGAACATCACAAATAAATTTCAAGGCTGGTTTCAAATAGAAAAAAGCACCACAGTGGCATGTACAGAAAATAGCACCCAAGAAAAGATAAACTAGCAATGAAACAGCAAGGGTGTGATAGGTAATAAACCAAAAGCATTCAGTTTGGAGGGCACAAGGAATTGATTGTTTTTGTAACAGCCATAGATTAAATTACATTTCATTTCCAAAGTGTTTCAATTCTTTCTTCTGTCAATGGCTATTTCAGAGCTGAATAAAAGTCATTATATTACTTAGGGGGCTGCACCTTCATCATCTCCAGCAAGGAAAAAGCGGATTTTATTCCATGAGCAACTCATATTTCAAATGACACGCATGCCATAAYGCTATGATTTCTTTATCAAAAGAATAAAATGCTTATTTTCTGTCTTGAGATATGTAAGAAGCTAGGCATGTAAAYTCAAKAGATCACACTAGGACASAKARWMAACAGCAAYCAAGATACAAAGAAGTCCTTATTAYTGCTGGATTAATTAGCATTAATAAACTAGGCCATAAATATTTTTGACAGGACAGGAAAGCAGATCATTAGCATTTTTGAGATGATATAAATGATTTTCCTAAAACATGCTGAGCATTCCTGCTCCAAATGATCCTCCCAGCTTGCCATTATACCTCCAAACATCTGACATCCAGTGGAGAATAMCCAGCATTTACATGAGACTGAGACTCCCTTTTGCTCCTCCAATCTAAGGCAATTTGAAGAAGAATAAATTGCTAATAATTAACCAAACAGTGAAACTAAAACCTTTCTACTGCTATCAAGATTCCAAATTAGGCACAGAAAAATAGGAGTTTGCAAAGCCTTTTGCAATGGATTTTCTGTTGGAGGCATAACATACACAATGATTTGCATCAGTGATTATCTTAATTAAACTGCTGTTTACATAAGTAAGGTTGATTTACTTTACATGTTGTTCGGTGTCATTAGACCATTCATTTAATTGTGCACATTTCCTTTAGCTGGAGCCTTCTCCCACCTCCAGCAGGCTGTGAACAGCACCTCTGCTGCAAGGAGAGAATCCAGAGCAAGTTTAARACATTTCAGTCACACGAATCACTGGGTTTGCTCCAGCATGTCAATGGCCTGGGATGTTTGCCATCATCTACCCAAGCTTTAAAATCCATGAGAACAGCACTGCCACACAAACAGAGCAAAGAGCAGTACCTTTCATGGTATTCTATTCAATGTTTTAATTTCTTAATGACAAGGGAAACTTGAGTTCCACATTRAGTAACTTTAAAAATGGAAAAGATCAGTTCTGCTGTGGAAGAAAAAGCCACTGTATATATTTAAATAYATTGATTTGAACATGTATCACTGCAGATTTTCAATCACTAATTGCTGGCAGTACCAAGATAATTACTAGCAATCCCTGCACATAAAGACTGGAGTTGTGTTGGAAAAATTAAGAGATATGTATGGAATGATAAACTGATCTTATTTAGCTTAACTCTTTTTCAATATTATACAYCACATGATAGGAAGGAGGAAAGAAAAATCAAAACTGCGTGAAGATGAGGGAAAATTAAACTAAAAAAAATTCTGAGTGATTAATCTTTGCTGATAATGAAGTACTTCAGGATGACTTCTAAAACTCACTTTCATTTAGATGCCTCATTTATTTTAATCTGGGAGATAATTAGAAGGAAATCAAATCCATCTCCACAGCAGAATATTTACCTGAGATGCAGCTCAGACTTCTCAGTATTTCCCCTGTGTGTTCAAACTCTAYGTTACATATATTGCAAAAACTTTACTGAGATTAATGCCAGTTACTTAATTAGAATCAGAATTTGAGCCTATAAGGCTTGCTGCTGGTTAGCTGTCAGAAGAGCAATTCTTTCACATTTTTTTCTATCAACAGACCAAGTTTTGCTCAAGAAGTTCCAGACACCATCCCCATCAGTAAAAAGCACTCAGAAGCAGAGGAGGTAAATGTCAGTGGAAARGTGGGCAGCTGTCACACGAATCCAACAGGGCACAGGGCACTGCCCTTTGCAGGCTGACTTAGGGTGCAGACACAGAAATATTCATCAGACAGATATCTGTTAACCAGATTACCCTGCAAGAAAAGCTGCACCACTGAYGAATACTTGCTGTGAAGAGCCAGTGGTTTATCTCATCACCAACTAATCCTGTTAGGAATTATTTAGCACTCAAAATGTATCAGAGAAGAATCCTCAGTCGAATGAGCCTTCYGCACGCACTGGCGTCCTCCAGCAATTTATTTGTAATTATCATTTGCCTTTTTTCCATATCTAATATGTGGTTAATGAATGCCTGACATAATTTCAGCAGAAAAAAAAAGACATGACTAGTTACATAATTACAGGTTAAAAATGATCTTTTTCAGCTCCATGCACTGAAGTGATCTTAAGGGTAGAGGTTAAGTACAGGCAACACAGAGTATAAATTGCTTTGCAAAACGTTCTGTACACTGACCACAGCAACCTTTATGTGTGGCATTGCCTTTGAAGGAAGAGTTTGATCTTATAATAATATTAAAATAATATAGAACTTGTTAGCATTATCAGTCATGTCTTGTTCATGGGCCTCTGTCTACAAAAGGACAGCAAATTTGCATATGAAATCATTATAGAATGTGAATAACGTTTCAGGTTACCAGTAAGAGCCAAGAGAAGAACAAAACAGATATTCTAGCATGATAGCAAACCTATGAGCACAAATTTCTAGGGGAAAAAAATAAAAATTTTAAAAATCACCCTTTCATGTCTTCAAGGAACTGCTTAAAATAAAGTGTTTCATCAAAAAAAGAAGATATGATTTCTCTCAGCCTGATCCCCACCACAGGCATTCCTGTGCAAGCTGCTTCAGGCATTTCCTCTYATTTCTAGATCATAGATTTAACTCTGTTTATTATCACAGATTAAGGAAGCATTTTTAAAATACAATATTCATATTTTTCAACTCCAACGGGGCAATTAATTCAGAGTAATTTGTGACTTCCAAGCAAATTAATACTCAAATTTATGTCTCATGACTGTCTTGAATAAAAGAAGAGGCCTCAAGTGGGAGCACAAATAAAGAAATCTGAGTTACTAAACTGTTAAGAGTAAGATATTCCAGGGGAACTAGTATATCCTGATTTACAATCAGCTTTGGACCTACTCAGGAAAAAAAATATTCAAGGCAATGATGCAAAACCAAAGAAAATCAACACACTTACTGGGTATCTTTCCTCTTCTTTTTCTGAGGGTCCACCAGCCGCAGAGTGTCTCTGATGACAGCAACTTTCACTTCTTCATCAACAGGGCTTGGGACATTCTCAAATACTCCAGGAGAAAGCTTTACATCACAGAGGGATAGAATTATTCACCACAGAACTAAGGGTTACTTATTCCATGTTTGCTCAAACTTTATGCACAACATCTATATTTTAAATACACGATGATGGATTACAAAGTACTTCTTCAAGGATGCATAAATACCCTCATTTTTTCAGTATGATGTTACAACAAATTGGGGCAAATTTCTCTAGTAAACTGAAATATTAAAAAAAAGATTGTTGCCGATGTTACCATTTATATTATGTATACAAACATGAAAAAGATTATTAACAATCCCCTAAACACAATTAACGACTGCAGGAGATGATGAATAAATGCATTTATGACAGAGATGATGGAGAGCTTTCACAATTCCAATAAGTCATATTTCCAGTGTATAAGATTAGCAATGATTTCAAAGCAGAAAATTATAGAGAACCTTGGAGGTTTCATATTAGCAGACAGCTTTCATCTTTCAAACAAGGAAAAAAGCCCAGAAAACCCAACCTAAGCAATTTTATTCCAATATCACATTGAGAACTCTTACCTCTTGCTCGTGTTCTATTCTCATGCTGGGATTTGCATTTACTTCCAGTAACATGGGCTTCAAGTTTTTCATCAGGAGAATGTCAAACCCTAAAATCTGTGCATAACAAGCAATATGTTACTTCAGTTCTACAGAATGCAGTGTTTGTCCATATGGCAACACTGAGGAGGAAAAAACATGAGGGGCAGAAAAAAATAACAGAGAAACTCGACATAGCGCTGAATTTCCTGGCAGAAATTCCAACTTACCTGGAAACAAGTKGGCCCAGGCTTTCCTGCTGGTATGTCAGACTGATAGTAAACTTTCAGTTCTGGTGTCAGTGCAATAATTGTTTTAATCACCAATGAAATGATATCTGACCAGAGCTTTTTGACATCAGCTCCTCTGGAAGACAGTCTGCACARAATGCTTGAAAAAGTCCTCTTGCTGCCAGTGTTGACACTGTCAGAATGGATGAAATTCCCACTATGGATATTTAGTGAATAGTTGGTCAAGTGCATAAAAACCTGRTGCAAATTTTTGAGAGTGGGTTCTTGATAGGGCTCTGTACAAAACCTAGAAAGTCCATCTTTGGCTATATAAATCTCTAAGGGTTCTAAGGATTTCAGCAGGACGTAAAGACGAATATCAAATTTCAGTTTGTCCACGAGCAGTGGTTTGCAAATGTATTCCTGGAGCACAGCTGGCCGGCTCTGGATGCTCCCTGTCAGCCTGATGTCACTGGGGTCTTTGATGAGGTAGATTCCATCCCCCTGGCAGCCTCCATCAGGCTTCACAATAAACGTGGGCTTCCAGGACGGATCGCTGTCTTTCATCCTGCGAAACTGGAAGGAAAAGGATTCCAGTGAAAGGCACTAACTGGGAAGGGGAAAAAGGACTGATACTGTGAAAGTCAGTGAACAAAAAGAAATATAAATAGCATGATCACATCACCAGAGTAGTAAACACCTTGCAAAAAAAGGCAGAAGATAAAACAGTGCTGACAAGCACAAGSAGAAACAAAAAAGCATAAATAGGGAATTATTAGTAGAGATAAAAGGTTATTTTATTTAACAAGCCATTGTATAAATGATTTCAGGAACTTCTTCTAAATGTTCTTTACCAATTTACAGAAGGAAATGTAGTATATCTCGTGAGATCCACTTTAGTAATCACTAATGGATATGAAACTGCAAAGMTAAACTTTCATGCTGCATTTTGAACAACGACTGACAAAGACAATCATCAGCTTAAGGAACGGTGCCTTATTATTGAGGTATGAATGTAAATACTACCAGAAGAAGGAAAACGAAAGTAAAAATTTGGTATTGTGATCTTGGAGCAGAAATCTCTGCTGTGACATCAGGCTGCCCACCCCCAGGAAAGGCCCAGCTCTGCTTGCAGTGACATTCCAAGGCCCCAAGGACTTCTGGCTCCACCCTGCCCAGTTCTTTATGGCACTGAGAGTCACACTGCTAAAAGCTTTCCTACCAGCTGCAGCAGAAACTCAAGACCCATTATCCAGACTAGGATTTTTCTCACAGACAGGTGTCACACTGACTCAGTGAAAGATCCTTCTTCAAAATAGGTCACTTTGAGGGATAAAACGCCTCGGTGGAGGTCAGGCTTACATAAATGGCATGTGGATAAATAGGTCCAAGTAGATCAGCAGGCCTAGATGAGCAAAGAAGGAAAGCAGGATTTATGTCCTAGTCATTTTACCACTACAGAATAATCTCCCCCTGATGTGACATTACCCCGCAGAGCAGAGGAGCTCTCTGGTTCGCAGTTGTTGAAGTCAGCACCACAGAGAGAGACGTGGTTAATCTGAACCTTCCATGACCAAACACACCCTGCTGTGACTCCTGGGCACACACAAAGTCATGCCCTCCTGGGTAGAAAATAGTGAAGCACCTCTGTGACACCAGGTGGAACAATCTGCCTCCCTGTCCMATGACTGCTGTTCATCCCTCAAGCTACACCTACTCTGCTCCAGGAACACCTTTCCAAAAGGGGTGATGCTTCCCAGGAACTATTGCTGGAGATGCAAAAGAACCTGCCTTTAAAAAYGTTGCACTGTAACAATCACTGGTCTCTGTCAGCTCTCTTCTCATAAAATAGAAAGCAAAGCATGTTCTCCACCATTTTCTAATCCATTTTTTAATGGAYTAAAAGGCCTGGATATTATTTAGTCTTTCTAGTCCATCAAAACSTACACATTGCTGATGAAGATAGGCTGATGGGGAAAGGGGGAATAGTAATCCAGAGTCAGTCTCTTTTTCAGCAGATTTACTGTCTTGAAGAAAACAGATGGTTTCTTGATCWTCAAGGAAATTCCCAACAGTCATCTCCAAATTCTCCACAATCCCCTCAACCATACTCTTTCAAATTCTCATTATGAGGAGGCTTGTCCAGACTTAAAAAATTCAGTCATGTAGGAAAATTAATTTCTATGAAATGAGATATTTCTGTGTCCTTTGCTTGACAGAAAGAAATCATCTTTAAAAAACATGTTAACCATTTACAGTTAATAGCAAGAGGAGAGTTTGATGAAAACCTGCAGGTTTGGCTTTCATAAGGAAACACAGGCTGAATGAATATAGTATTCTGGAAAAAATGCATATAATGGGCTATAAGATCTGACAGCACAAAGACTAGAATATTCATGCCTATGCCTAAGAGGTATCCAAAAGCTGAAAACCTGATTAAACCACCAAAAATAYGCTGTGCTGGAAATTAGACTGTCCAAATTAGATTCTTATTAAAAATTAATCATACTGGCCTATTCATCATCCTCACAGACRACACAAAGAAGGAAGTACGGGAACAATCAAGGTCCTGGTTTGAATCCCAAGCTAGTTATTTTTAAGAAATTGGCATTTCATGTTAGAAGAAAGTCCTTAGCACACATATTCCAATAGATTCTTTCCTGCTAGTGAAGGAGCAATGACTGCAGCACCTGAGAGATAAAGATAAGCACCCATTTATCTGCAACTCATCTTCCATTACAGCGACATGCTAGTACAAAATGTTTTAGAAAGTAAAAAAWTGGTGAATATTGGAAACAGCTAAATGTATATTTACTTAGTAAAATGAACTTTTAAGCTCTTGATGAAAACACCTATCASCATCTCATTTCAATGTAAATGACACTAAGGGAACTACCTTTTGTTGGTATTTCCAAAATGAAGCTCATCCACCACAACTCCAGTGCAGTTTTCTCAATTACTGCCTTTCAAAGCACTGAAGATTAATATTAGATTACCTCTAGTGTTTTCTACTTGAATCTAGGTATAGGGGAAAGTGGGAAAAGCTGAGAGCATTTGATTTCATTATTGATACATATGTATGAAAAMGTTCACTATCATGACTACAGAAGTGAGGCACAATAAGGATATTTGAGAAAGAAATTGTTTTGAAATGTTGTAGTGCATTGGGGGAGGCAACGAGATTTAAATTCTCAAGTAGTTTCTTCTTTCAGTAATCATTTCTATTAAAGGCAAAATCTCCCAGGTGTTCATTTCTCATYCAGCCCTTTGTGACAAATTCTACACTACAAACAGCACCACACATCTTCTCATGGCTCACCTACACCCGCTCTGGCACTATCTGTCAGTGTGTAACTCAAAATTAACTTCTGCTAATTCACATATTCCAGTGTGTTCCAGTTCCTCCAGGGACATGTCTAACATGCAGGCACCACCAAAGCTGYTCCCACTTGTCTGCTGTGAACAAGCTGAAATGCAGTCTCAGAGAGCTGACGGTTTTGGCAGCAWTAGGGTTGCAAAGCAAACAAAACCCCATATGAACAAATAAACAGCAGAAAAGACTGGAGAACTCATGCTGAGAACTCACAAAACTGCAAGTGAAAAGTGCTCTGAACCTTTTATGGTTCACAGGGGATTTGGAATGGTTTGAGTTGTATTTTTTCTTGTTCTGGAGGGGTTACACTCCGAACTTGTGTTAAGTAGAACATAAACTCTTACAACATAAAATATAATGTTTGATAACAAGAACTATGCTTTTCTCCAACACAGATGGAAGAACATATGCAAAGGAAACTCCTAGGAGTGTGTTACTGGACATCTGTTCCTCTTGGAACACAAACGGCAGCGTTTGCAGCKCAGGCAGTGTGAGCAGAGCAGTGTTAACTCGCAGTGCCACCTGGTGCCAGCACATGGGGCTGAGAGTGTCACCTGCAGCTCAGTGCCTTCTCCTGCTCAGCCCGGCTTTGTGCTCCCAAAAGCATCCTCCTCAAAAATCTGCTCCAAGTTATGTGCACCCATCTACCTGTTGTTGCTAGCAGCKTGGATGATTTACTCTCCTTTTCCAGACTGGTTTTACAGCAGTGCCGTGGCAGTGACACAGCCCACTTGAAGAGTATTTATTAAAATATGCTCATTAATTCAATTGGATTATGGATATAGTAATTATCTGAAAAATTGCACCCAGTACAGGAGTCTGTTAAAGCCCAGACCTTTCTTCTCTYACGTTTCCAAGCAGAGATGTAGGATGCAAGAACACCCTGGGCAAGCCAGACAGGCTTAAACAAACATAGTATTTTAAAATATTTGTAATAACAGAACCAAACACCATTACACAGCATCACTCTTTTCCAAAAAAGCTGAAAAAGAATGGCATTTTCTTACATTCTGAATATTTAAACAAAACAGMAGTTTGACATGAGATGATGTGAGTGTATTTAACAACGCATGGTACAAAATGCTCTTCTGAAGGATTTGGGTACAACAGGCCAAGTGGACTAAAAGGATTTCAGTGACAATGAACCTGCTGAAGCACCACACTCCCCACACTGTACTGGAACCTTCTGAGGCCTATAGAACATGCAGGGAAAGGGCTTACAGTTCTACCAGGTTCAATTTTCAGACACCTGGCACAGCCGAGAAATAGATTTGTTTTGAAGTTTATTCCAGAGCACTGCAAACAAAGCTAACATCCAGACATCCAAACTATGACTGGGAAAGATTTCATCCACAGCCCCCAAATGTGATATGAAATAATCTGGTAGGTATAGAAAACTAAAGAATGACATGGATACAATATCCAACAAGTTGTAATATCCTGAGAGTAAAAGTTCTGTACCTCAGACACAAAGAGGGGAAGTTCTTCTGGCAGAATCCAGGATCGAGGGTAGAAGTTATATTCCAGAGGAAATAGATCTTGCATTGTTCTCATGGCCCGACTCAGGGTAATTTTCCGTACAGTCTCCATCATGCCTGGAAAAGAACAGACATAGTGACAAAAACCCACACTGAAGTGTCATCCTAACAGTGAATGCGTCATTTCAGAGTATCATTACTCACCCTGCTGGGAAGGCACTCTGGTCATTGCTGTCAATAAAGCTGAACATCTTTTCAGATTTAAAATCTGACACAGTAATTGTAGCATTCCCCTGCTATTGTATGTGTTACTCATATTAGAAAAAATTAATTCTCAGAAATACAGTTCTAAATAAAAAACTGAAAGCTTTACTCAAATATTAATTACTGCCTTTGCCATAATCCAAAATTATTTTTCTATTTTCTTCCACAAATAGGTAAAAATGTAACTTAAATATAATCAACCACTTAGTGTTTACTTTGCAATTATTTAAGTACCTGCATCTCAAAGAACAAGTTATTTTGTGAGCAGCCAAACAAACTCACATACATTTGCTTAAGTCTTTTATCCATTGGGAACATGACTAAGAAGCTCCTTTTATGGGAAAGTTTCTAGTAAAACCCTGCATCAAATCAACATTCCTGGAAATCAGGTCTGGTTCTGAAGGGCCGTGATTTGGTTCCTGTGCAGCCACTTATTCACCAGGTCAAAGCCAGAATATCTGACACTGATTTAAACCACCAGAAAACACGACCATCCTACACCTGAGTGGGAACTTCCCTCAGGCAGGAGAAAGTCAGGGTAAATAAAGCCTGGAGTTCGATATCTGAGGTTCTTACGCTCACAGCACACTAACAGCAGCCATAAATCTGAACTAAAGGGCTTAGATAAGTCAATACCTAAGCTCTTAGCTCTTATTTAGAGAGATCTCAACAGGGATTAAATGAGAAAAAAAGGAGCTTAAAAAAGTAGAAGAGTCATCATAAGATGAGGACTGACATGAACTCTTCAATATTAAAAAATCCATTTAAGGAATTCTGCTTCGAGCTTCTCCCTGAGATAAGCCAGGGTACRAAACAAAACAGATTCTTTCCCCTTTGAATCAAAACCAAATCCAAAGATACAGCACTGTTATCAGTGCCAGATAACGGACAGTAATTGCATACTTCACTTAAATTATAGCCTAACACTCTTCTTTTTCCTAACTTCACGTGTATGAAGTATTCTTCTCATCRAAACCACTTTCTCTCCAAAACAAATTTCAGTTCAGAAATTGTTCAAGACACCCACTCTGATACCCTTATCCCCTCAGCAGAAATCACCCACTAAATCCAACAATATGCCAAAAATACTATCAGCTGATTAGGCAGACAATTCACATTAAAAACCAGTAAAACACAGAACTAGGTCAAATAATCCGGTTTTTAAAGCACTTGTTTAAATTGGAAAGAGAAGTGAAGTACCTGGAAACTTGTTGACCTGCCCTGAGAAGATGTTGTTATCATGAAATGATACCCCATGCCAATAAATGTCACACGGCAAGCGGCGGCCAAATGGAAACTGCAAGAGACAGGAGACAAATTTTGAGCAATCTGGGAATACCTGTTYSTTCCTGTCTTCTTCAAACAGTCATYTTCAGCTAAAACCATTCAAGAACAGTCTTCTGACWGTTAAAAGAAAACAAGCTCTGTATTTTGGTTGCAAAACAGAATATTTGGACTTTAAAGTGAGAGGTATTTAAAAACCAAACCCAAATGACTGAATTGGTCTGAACAGAGAACCCCTGAGCTTCTGATCAAMCACAGCCAAGTTATAAATGTAAAATAGACACTCAAAGCAAGATATTTAAGTGAAATAACTCTATTATTCATTTCTATATATCCAGTTATAAGTATTAATTTCTACAGTATTAATTCCTTTCTGGTATTAATAGCCTGTAATTAAACTAAAAGCTTGCAGTTCAATTAATCATTTGTTGAGCATATATGTTTCAACTATTAAGAGCTAAGGCGATTATTTCAACAATATTAAGTATTCCTGGTTCTTTTCCCATTCACGCAAGATTTCACCACAAATTGGAAAACTGTTGTTTGTTTTCTATTATCAAAACGATCACCCTCTTTATAAGCAGCCTGAAGAGCTCAGAAGCAGCGCTGCCAATTACTGAGAGCAAGTTTCTAATGGTAATAAAGTGGTTTATAAAAAACCCAATTAGTTCTGTGAAAAGAAGGTGCTTTTCTTTTTCACGTTTATTCTCTTAGACGGGGCCCCATTTATCAATCCAAAAAACCCATTTTATCTGCAGCTCCACGAAGATGCCATTTAACTACCATATGGAATACAGTCACAGGAATAGCTTCTATTACYAGGCTACATCTTTTTCAAATAAATCTGCTATATTTAGCATTTTAGGACACATTTGCATTAAAGATCTACCACCCTCATCACCCAGTACCATTTACTTATTGAAAGAACCACAGTATTTTGCAGAAACTTCTTGTTCTTTACTTGAAATGTAATTTTTCTTGCTTTAAAATATTTCTTTAAGCAGTGGATTTTTTTTTGAGTATGACAGAAAAAAGAATTGCATAAACCTTTTGAGTGCATTACTTTATTTGCTACTTTAATTAAAATTTCAGTTTCCTCAGTAAATAGCCTTGAAAAATTAATTTAAAATGCTAATTGAGCAATGCATCCTTTCTGTTTCCTTACTTGCAGGGATGAGAAACCCAATTTAACWAGAGCCAGTGGAATCTGCATTTATTTCATTATTATTCAGCCTGCAAAATCTGTTTTTGTACAAGTGAAAATTAATTCTGCTGAGCTCTGAAAGACAATCAGTGGCCTTAACCTCGCTCCACAGGTAYATCCAGAATACAAATGCAGCATTCGGTCTCCAAGTGCCCTTCCCACTAAAACCTGAACTATTTATTTATTTAATAAATGAAATTGAAATGAAAGGAACAAAATTTGCATTTATATAACACCTTTCATCTACAGAGGATATCAAAGCACTCCACAAACACTGAACYGAAATTATTTCACAACAGACGAGGAGTGAGCAGCTCTGGACAGGAAGATTGAAGCACTGCACCCCACATTGAAACCTTGGGACAGCACAGCAAGGACTCCACTCCTGAGACATCAACATCATCTGGATTTATCCAACAATGGGATCCAACTCACTGCCTGAATGAGCTGGGGAGGATCCTGCACCCTCTGCACTGCACTTTACATAAGAGCAGTGTTTGGAAAAGAGCCAACAGCTCCATTATTTGGCGCCTCTGGCAGTGCCAGGCAGACCCAAATTAATTTTATTGTGGTGGGAGAGGCCTTTGCATCACAGTCCCAGCTCCTGGAGTGGGGCAGTGGCTAAAAAGAAAGGTGGACATAAAACCTGGTATCTTCAGCTGCCTTGGGTGAGGTGGGACAGCCTCAGATCTGCACTGCCCAGTGCCAAGGCCAAGGTRGGCCCAGCCACAGTGGGATGGAGGTTGTAAATGTGATGTGAACCATCCTTTTTTWAAATTTTTTATATGTTTTTTATTTAGTTTTGGGCAACATTTGTCAGAAAAAAATAAACAAGGCGCCACAAAAAAAATAGAGCTGTTTCTACAACTTTGACAGGATTAATAATCCATCATAGTAAAATCTGTCTGACAGGTCATTTCTACCTTTGGATTGGAAGTCAATAATTTAAATTGTCTCACAGGTCACATCAGTCTGTCCCATCATGTTTAATGACAAGTTAAATGACTCCTCTTCCAGTCAGCTTTTCCCAGCATAAAACCTGAAACTCTCCCTAYGCCTCCGTGAAGCTCCGGAAGAGCGAGACAAATGAAACGCTCAACGCTGGGATATTTGATGCCCAGGACATCTGTTTCTTCCATTTTCCTGGTAATTGAAAGCTTGCTGAAGAAATAATTTATTAAGTGATGAATAAACTCGGGATGCAAGCTCAATTTGTGCCCATTATTTCATTTGGCATATCATGTTCATTTAAAGAATCTGACACGCTGGATCAGATGGTCCGGTGTAGCGACAGAATTGGCACACACATGGAAACCCTGCAATGCTTCTTAAAAGGTCCACCCACACATGYCTGTCACACTTGACCGTGCAATTTACTCAAAATTCCCACAGCTCAAAAAGAAAGTTGGATTTTTTTTCTGTCTTTTGCTTCTGATAACAGAATCTCAAYGGTCAATTTGACCTTTCCTTCACCTCTTCCCCACATATCAGTGCCACAGAATGAACGGTTCACCAGTACTGCCAATGTTTAGAGTATTCTCCTTTTTTTGTGTGTCTGATAATGGCATTTTCCGTATGTCAGGTCACTAATGAACTACTATCATGTGGCCAATTCTGCAATCACACGGTGCATTATGTCTCACTGCTACACATGATCGTGGAGCACATTGCAGGGACAGACTGTGACTGGAACCAARCTCTTCCAGCAAGGCAGGGAAACTACAGGACAGAGATTTCAGGAGGTACAAGTTATAACAAAATTAAATTATAAAAAATCAGTATATGACACTGTAAGAATGTTATCCATTGGACAGAAGTAGTTACGGATAAAAAGGAGCCTATTTGARAAAGCACATTATACCATCTCCTCCCAACAAAATATTCCACCAGCAAACAGCAGAACCAAAACAAAAGCAAGAATAGGAAAACGTAAAACGTGGAGAGAAAAAAGAATCAAATCTACTACACAATCCTTTGAAAAGTATTATACAARGGATAACAGCAGAGCAGCAGGCCCTGAAACAGCAGTATTTAAAATACATGCATTTCATTACTACTTCCCAGATTTATTTTTTTTTCATTATTTTCATGGATCCTACAAGGCAACATCCGTGTTCCCTCTACTGGTCCTGCTGCAACAGTGCAATCAGCTCCATGGCGCTGGCCATCATTGACACTGGTTTGAACAAATATTTTACTGCTATTTCTCTAAACATCTGAAAGGGACAGCTTTCTAAATTACAAGTAGTTTGAAAAAAGAGCTTTCCTTGACTTCTCGATATTCTTTACTTTTCTCTTCAAGTTTTGGCCAGATCTTGCTAACTCACTCCCTGTGTTTACTGAGGTCTGCTACTGGAAGGCAGCAGTTTGTTTTGCTCACRTCCTAGACAAATTTCACCTTCATATTTTCCAAAAGTAACCAGCACTATGTTCAGAGCTAATATTGGTTCATTCYTCTTTCCGCCGTCAGGACGGGGTGGGGAAAAAGGCAAGGGAAAACCAATCTGATAAATATTTTCTAGTATCAGTGTATACTTTCTCAACAAAAGGAAACGTCACACACTTATTAACCTATTTATAAGCTAAAGATATACAGCAATACATGACAGTGGCTTGTTTACAGGGAATGAGTTATCAGGCACCCGGATGGTGCAGTCAAGCATCACAAAATTCCGTATKAGGCCTCTTCTTTATTAAGAGACAAAGTGGCCAGAGGAGGAAACAACAAACTAAATGAAAAATATTGACTGAAGAAAGAGATGGACGAGGAAGGATATTGAGGGAGACAGGGAACAAAGAGAGATGAAGYAAAGGCAGCAGCAATTGCTGTTGGGGGATGCAAAGCAGGAAGGAAAAAGCTGATTAAYGCAGCACAGAGATTCATGAGAGGAACAAGAGCTTGTGAAACAAGTCAATTAGTAGGAAAGACTATCAAGTGCAAGACAAATGCAAAACAGTGRAGTCTCAGGAAACTATAATGGCAAWATTAACCACTAAGTGTGGWTCATYCCCAGCACAATCTGCAGGCTGACTGRTATCAGTGGTCCAGAAACCCTCTCTGGAACAGCTCCCAGCCCTCAGAACATTAAAACTTAACCATAAWAACAAAGAAATTAAGGGTGAAGTGCCCCTGCTCTGCATGTCACTGCATAAAACATGGAGCAGGGCTGCTGACAGACACCCCACAGGTGCACGAGGGCTAAGAGAGGTAAATGTAGTAGGTTTGAATTTCAAGTCTCTGGTATGTTGTTACTATTTTGCTGTACAAGCAGGAGTTGAGAACTGGGGCACTCGTGCAAAGTGGTTTTGAAATTCTCCACTGGATTTAAATAATAAAAATCTTGAAATTAGATTTTATATAGTCAGGGAAGGCAAAAGCCCTACTCTTTCTGACATGGAGCATATATGTCTTTGTGGGTTATGAACAAACACAGGTAACTGCCACTCAGACCTCCAGAAAATAAATTTGCAGCAGGTAAGTCTGTGGTTMGGAACCACACAGCATACACTGTCTACCCCAACTCTGTACAAATTTTGTTCTAAAAGCATCAGGTGTGCAAAAACATAATCTTGTGACTGGGAGTCCCAAAAGCAGTTTCGTAAAGTGGAGCAGATGCAGGTCAGAGATAACACAGCTCCATCCTAGCTCTGAACGTGAGAAACAGTTCATCCTCAGCTTTTATTCCTCCTTTTCCCTCCAACTTCCCTCTTCCAAATCGATTACAAGTACCCTTTTTCTTACACAAGTTCCTCACAAAGCCCCTAGAAGCCATCCCAACTTGCATAAAGCCATTTATAAAGCTGTTAGGGAAAGAAAATCTTTAAAAGTGGAGAACAATTTACCAACTATAGTAAGACATATCTAAGAAATCTCCAGCATTTAAATAAGAAGTTGCAAAGCATCAGTTTTGTGCCAGCTCCCCTATTGTCCCGATTCTCGTTCAGCACATACTGGCACTCACTGAAATMCTCACAAAGCAATGAGAAAACACATGACTCGAGCAGCAGGAGAAAAAAAATAGCTACAGCTGCTCTACATAAAGTAAATTAGCAGGCTAAAGCCTGTTATGTGCGCTTTATCAGCGGGCTTAATGCTACTGCATTCATACTCCGTGCTTTTTGACACGCCTTGCAGAGGGCAGCAGCTTTGCCAMGGCATCGGCCAGAGCCCGTACCAACCCCGAGAAAAGGGTGGGAAGGAAGAAATGTAAATCTACACAACACGTCAAACGTTTCCACAGGGGAGCAGGTTTCTTTCACGGCCTTTCCGTGATCAGTTTAAGCTCGGAAGCGCAATACCCGATTACCCCTGTTGTGGCTTGCATTACTGACCAGAGCAGTCGTGATCGTGAATCAAATGAGCTCCGGACCCGGGATCTGSTTAGAAATAGCCCCAGGGTCGGGGTGGCACAGCCGGGAYRACCCCCGGGTGCAGCGGYYCTCAGAGAGATMGMGGCYYTGGGGAGGAGGAGGAAGGAGAAARGCTTYGCCGGGGGCAGAGCCGAGGCACGGGAGGGGAATGCCGGCAGGAGCGGCGCTAGGCCGGAGCAGGGGCACGGATGCACGGATGGGGACAGGTCCCGCTGCCGGGCGCTCACCTCCTTCCAGCGGAGCTGCCGCAGGCTGATTTTCAGGGCCTCCAGAGAGGTYTTGGCCTTGGAGCTGTCCACCGTGACCCCGGGCCGCTGAGCGCTCCGCTCCCCGCTGCGGCGGCCCGGGGCCCGCCG